>NC_064811.1:23993150-24076872 GCF_023721935.1 Panthera uncia | reverse complement strand
TATAAAATGAGTTCAAAGGATGCTGGGAAAATTCAAAGAACTGAAGAGCAAACCAATTACATAATAGAAGTCAGGTTTTCAGGAACGCAGGCTGAATAGGTAGTCATCATTGGCACGTCTGTCTACTTTTAATGACTCCTTCTTTATCAACATTCCTTATTCCCCTAGAATGCCATTCTCCTTCACTGAAGTCATGGTTATCACTTATCTGTGTTTAGCAAATCCAATTCAGAAATACTAGATGAGGTCTCTGCTTGGCATGGATCGAGGTGCATGCTGAAAGCTGTCCTTGCTGGTGAAATCAAAGACCGGGACAGATTCCACCTTTCAGTATATTCTGATAGACAGGAAGGGTATGCCGGTGCAGTTTCCATTCAGACAACACGTGGTAGCACATTATAGGGAAGCAGGAAGATGGCCAGGAGGAAATAAACGTGGCATTCTTAGATAACAAGATGGGGTTGGGGAAGACACAATAACGATTTAAGCAATCCGTGTTAAGGAAAGTAAGTGCTAAAATAGACTTTTGTGCTCAAGAAGAAAACCTCAAATATAGTTGAGGCTATATAGTTAAGAAATAGCAAGGAGAAAAAAATGAGAAACCGTAAATAAGTACCTCATGTTGATAGAGATTATGAATGCCTCAAGAATTTAGAAAAGTAGAGAACATAGCTTGGCCACAGCTAATGGTTTACACTTCACTAGGAGGATGGGATTCAAAATGAATCTTAAAAATGAATGCAGGGGCGCCTGGGTGGCGCAGTCGGTTAAGCGTCAGACTTCAGCCAGGTCACGATCTCACGGTCTGTGAGTTCGAGCCCCGCGTCAGGCTCTGGGCTGATGGCTCGGAGCCTGGAGCCTGTTTCCGATTCTGTGTCTCCCTCTCTCTCTGCCCCTCCCCCGTTCATGCTCTGTCTCTCTCTGTCCCAAAAATAAATAAAAAACGTTGAAAAAAAAAATTTAAAAAAAAAAAAAATGAATGCAATAATTTATGTTTGAAAGTGACTAGAATTCTCTGATGAAAAAAACTATCAAGCCTACATCTTGAGTATAATATTTATTTATTGGGTTATTTAATCTCTGTGCCCCCTTAACCTTATCACCACCACCACCTTCCTGGGAAGGTATGTAATATTTGCTTCTCATTATTATATTTTTAAATCAAGAGATTTGTGTTTGTATGTGTGAAACCTAAGTAATAAGAGGCAAAAATGGAAAAAAAACAAATAGAAATAAGGACAACAATATAGTGAATTGTTAACAAAAATAACTCAAATGTCATATAAAAATAAAGTAACACAGTCTATACACATTGATTCAATCTTCATTGACACCGATACCCTTTAATTGTATCCCTTTTCATTTTATTTAAAAAAATTAATATTTATTTTTGAGAGAGAGAGAGAGAGAGAGAGACAGCATGATCAGAGAGAGAGGGAGACACAGAATCTGAGGCAGGCTCCAGGCCCTGAGCTGTCAGTACAGAGCCCAATGTGGGGCCCGAACCCACGAAGCGTGGGATCATGACCTGGGTTGAAGTCAGACACTCAAGGGACTGAGCTACCCAGGCACCCCAATCATTGTATTCTAATTAATAACCTTTAATCATAATTTTCAAACATTTCATCTTTCAACAAGATTTTAAAAAAGAAGTTTCATGCACATAGTAAAAAAAATAAGTCAATACATTTTAGAAAAGTCAAAGCTAAAATTTCAATTTCAGGGGTGTATGGGTATTCTTGATACTTTCTGCTCCATTTTGCTGTGAACCTACAACTTCTAAAAAAAAAAAAAAATACCCTCATTTCCTCTGTCCCCAAACCTCTTTCTAATTCAGGTATAACTACAGGCAGGATATTATTTCTAACATTACCAAACAAAGTCTTCCTGTGGAGGGATGTATATGATTTTATAGACCTACATATCATGATTTTAAATAAGAGTATAATATACATATTCTACACTTTTTGCATTTTCTTAATTAAATGCAGTCTTTTTTTGAAATTGGCACTTAGATTAGCTTCTATGCTTTTAGCAATTGTATAGTATTATATTTTTCAAATTTACCATTTTATAATTTGTTTTTTCTATTTTATAAATATTTTATTTATATGTTATAAATATCCTGTATGTCAACCGGTTCCAGGTTTGTTTGTTTTTATTATATACTTATGCAGGCATGACAAACATCTAGAATTAGAATTACTGAATACATTTTAAATTTAGTTTGATTATGGTGCGCCTGGGTGGCTCAGTTGGTTGAGCATCCCCTCATGATCTCAGCTCAGGTCTTGACCTCAGGGTCGCTAGTTCGAGCCCTGCATTGGCCTCCACACCCAGCATAGAGTCTATTTATTAATAATAATACATTTACTTTGATTAGCAGGCTATATATATTAGTTGTTTCAATAATCCCTACTTTCACCATGAGTGAATGAATGTTCTCCTATCTCTGAGTTGGAAAGATTCTTTAGTGCAGTAAACCTGCAAAAATGTATATCACTTTCGAGGAGGTTTGATTGAAATGCAAATCCAAACAGGACATTGTGAAAACTGTAGTTTATCTTAATTGCAGTTCTAGGATTTATTTTTATGTGCATTCAGTAACACATTTCAGTTGAAAAAAAAAGTAATGAGGACCCCAAAACAGCAACTTTTCCAATGGAAAGTATTGGATGAATTCTGAAAGGGCAAGTTAGGTCCTGGATTCCAGTCTCAGCTTCATCACCAGTAAACCTTGTGACTTCAAGTGAATCATTCAAAAATCTCTGGTCCTCAATTTCATGATACGCAGAGTAAAGATCACACTATATATTGTTGCCTGTCTCTTCTACAGCTGATTTCATATTAAAAATTTGTGGAGATAGTAACCCAACCCTTTGTTCATAAAAATTCTGTCTCATGGGGAAAAATAATTAGTCTTTGTCATTACACAGTGATACACTAAAATTTCTCTCCTTGAGATTTCTGGCTTTCCAAATACAGAAATAAAGAAAAGGTAAAGGCATTTGATTAGTCCGAAGTACATTTTCTCTAGCATAGCAAAAATTCTGCAAGAAAAAACTTCCAGTAAAAGCAATTGATTGTGAGAGGACAGAAAGTTCTGTGGATATGTGAACTGAAAATTAGGAAAGCAATACAATATACACAAGTTTATGAATTAAAGAAACAGTATTTTAAAGTTAGTGCTATTGGCTTTTACTAATGGTGTTTGGTGATATTTTTTAGCACTCAGGCTTAGCTGACATTGCTGTCATTTCTGGTTCTAAAAATCAGAAGTATTAATCTCAAAGTCAGGTAAACAACATCTCAGGCATCAAGCAAGTGTTCAGGCCACATGCTATTCAATCCTATTGAATTTTTAAAACCTCCTGAAATTTAAACTGGCAGACTTGGACCAAGTTTGAATATAACACTAGCAGGAGAGCTCCTTAGAGAGTAAGAAAGAAATCTTTGCATTGAAATTATGCCATAATTAACAATATTTAAAAATACTGTGGTTATTTGGATAACATGTTATTTACAACTATAGTCACAATATCAACTTCCTTAAAAAGTACAATGCAAAAGGATTTCTAAAACATTATCTATGTACAAGGCACAATGACTTTTTCTTTATCTCAACAGAAATAAAGTCACAAACTCTATATCGATGCAGTCATAATCATTGAGATGTTACTTAATGTACTTGACCCTAGGATTCATATTTGAGATATGATTTCTGCTTATGTATTTTTCCTTTCAGAGTAAATCGATAATATACAATATACCCTTAAAACTATGTCTAGATAAAAGAAAAAATCCTACTATATAAACTTTTGTTAGTTTGCTTCATACCCACTGGATACAAATAATTCATTTTATGCCAAGTAATCTCATTGTCACTTTTTTTTTCCTATTACCACAATTATGTTACTGAAACAACACAGAGCATTTTCTCGTTTCAAAATTTATCTTCAGGAAATTATATCTTAAGATGGACATGTCTGGCCTTAGTAATATAAAGTAGGAATAGAATGTTTTCAGAAAGTAATCACTGAATTCTACTCCTGAAACCAATATTGCACTCTATGTTACCTAATTAAAATTAAAAAAAAAAAAGAAGAAGAAAGCTTTCAGAAAGTTTAAACTTCCTGCATGCTATCTAAATAAATAATGAGCTTGACTGTGTTAATACTTTCAACTAATTATTCATTTTACCATTTTGAGTAGATTAATAGCTGTGCATCTTTATAATTAAAGTCACTAAAGTTGCAAAGCTTTATGTAACATATAGTGCCTGCAACTATACTGAAACTAAACTAAAACACTAGATTAACTTGGTCATGGGATACAGGTCATTGGCAGACAGAAAATCAAACTGAATTATTAAGCTTTTATTCACACTTAATCACATATTTACTTGATTATAAGGTGCATATACGTGGGGCATATATATTTCATGGTAATTATCATAAGTAGTTGAAAATATCAAAGTCTTAGAGTTATTTATCATTTTGCAAAATTAATATAGGAGCATCTATTATATACAAAAAAGAACAATAAATGATAAATTATATCAAGGAAAGTTACAGGATGAACCTTCATACCTTCAAATAAATGAATTAACTGAACATGAAAGACAGAAAGAGGAGAGACTTTAGAAGAATCAAGCAGGGTACAGGACAGTTGTTTAACAAAAATTTTTTTTTTGATAGAGTAAAATGAGGGGCACCTGGGTGGCTCAGTCAGTAGAGCATTGGACTTTGGCTCAGGTCATGATCTCCCGGTTCATGGGTTCAAGCCCTGCATTGGGCTCTGTGCTGACAGCTCAGAGCCTGGAGCCTGACTTAGATCCCGTGTCTCTTCTTTCTCTGTCCCTCTCTCTGTACCTCTCTCTCTTTCTCTCTCTCTCTCTCTCTCTCAAAATTAAACATTAAAAAAAAGGAAATGATATTTGTATAAAACCTAATATAGAATCATGGGTAAAATTATGTTAATTTATGACAGTGAAAGAAATCTACAATTATGCCTAAATAAATCAGTAAAGAAAAATTACAAAAAATATATCAGAAGATTCTAATGCTTTCTCTCCCTATTGGGGGCATCATTTCTGGGGGAAGCAAGCAGATATAACGTAAGCAACCTTATGGAGAGTCCCATGTGGTGATGAACTGGAGTCTCTAGCCAACAACCATGTGAGTGAACTTGAATGTTCCTTCAGCCCCAGAGGAACGTTGAAGTGACTGAAGACCTGGCTGATAGCTTGATGGTAAGCTCGTGAGGGATTGGATTCCTGACCCACAGACGCTGAGATGACAAATACTGCTTCAAGCAGCTATGCTTTGGGGTAATTTGTTACATAGCAATTGATAACTCCTATATTACCCAAATGTCCACCAATGGGAAAATATATATAAAGTCTGTTATATTTATACAATGATATATTACCCAGTAATAAAAAAGGATGAACCACTGCTACACAAAATACGTGCTTCCCACAGGTTCAGTGATGAACAAAAGAAGCCAAGCCAAAAAGAATACATATTATAGGATTCTTTTTATGTAGTGTTTAAACATATTAAACAAAAACAATATATATAGAGACAGAAGTCAAAATAATGGTTATGTTGTGGAGTACTGAATGGGAAGGAGCAGAGAGAATCCTTTAGTATCCTTCATAAATTAGCATCCTCGACCCACATTTACAGAGCTATAGATGTGTTATACCTTAATTTTTGAGATATTTGTATCCTATACATAAGTAAAAATTAAGATTTATAAGCTTTATTATCTGTACATTCTACATCAAAAGAATTAATTTTAAAAGAACACAGGAGGTAAGGTATGTTTGGAAAATACTACATTTGCATATGTTATTTGATGTTCTATTTGTCAAATCTGCAGTGGAATATATAGACTTAGGAATCTAAAGGTTCTGAAATGATATCTGAGACAGTATTATAGTTTTGTAATGGTTTTCTGTGTCAAGTCCACTGGGCTGAGGGATGATAGTTGGTAAGACATATTTCTGATTGTATCTCTGAGGGTGTTTCGGGGAGAGATTAGCATTTGAATTGGTAGACTGAGTGACAGTCTCCACCCCTCACCAATGTGGGTGGGAAACATTCAATCCATTGAGGGCCTGAATAGAACAAAATGGGGGTAGAAGAGTGAATTTATGGGTGCTTTATTTTGGTTATCCATCATCTCATTGCTTTTGTGCATGAGTGCTTTTCATTCTTAGGCTTTTAGACTCAGAGTAGGACTTACACCATCGGCTTCCTTGGCTCTCAGGACTTTGGGTTTGAACTGGAACCACTTCCTTGGGTTTCCAGCTTTCAGATTGCAGGTTGTGGGACTTCTCTGCCTTTGTAATTGTGTGAGTCAATCTCTCACAATAAATTTCTTTCTATATGTTTATATAACTCCTATTGATACGGTTTCTTAGAATCTAGTATAAGCTTTTAGAGTCATAAATATATAGATGTACTTAGAACCATCACAGTAAATTTGATTTCTCATGTAGAACATGTAGAGTGGTCATGGAATAGGGTATAGGTCATAGAACTTTGAGGAAAAACAACACAAAAGGGACAGGAAAGGAAAAACAAATTACCACAGAGCCAAGACGAACCAAAGGAGAATCAAGGGAAAACCAGGTCATGTTCACTAATGTCTCTTGGTTGTTTTTCATTGAGAAGGGAGAGGTCAACTGCATCATATATTTCAGGTTAAGTAAGGTTAAATAAGGTTAAGTAAGGATTGAATGCCACTCATTTAGATTATTAAAAAAAAGATTATTTCTAACTATGAAGGAAGTAGTTTCCTAAAGGAAGGGTCAACTAAGGTCATCTCCATAAGATCTTGGGCAGAAGTGATTTGCACTTCATTGTATACAATAGAAACAAATTTAAGTTTCTGGTTGTCATAAAGCCTTTTCTCTAATTATATATTACAGTCCATCTGAACACACAAGAACCTGTCATACTTAGATCCGTGAAATAAAGTTGAATTCAAGCAAACACCCTGTTATTGTCGAAATGATGCCAAATACCACTTTAGACTGAAGGTAATACTTTTCAACTCGTTGTATTGGTGTCATATGGGCTACAGCGTTAGTAAGTGTCTATCTCAGAAGTTTAGGGGCTCCGCAAACTTTAAATGATCCTGAAAATGTGTTGTCAACTCCTCCCCACTCCACGAGAACTAGTCTTTCATATTTCCAGGTGGAGTACGGGCAATCACGGTTCAATTCCACTTGCTATTACTCACGTATTTCTCACCTTTGACAAAATAACACTCAAAATAACTGCTCTCATTCAAAAGGGGAAAGACTGTTTTGGAAAACAAAACAAAACAAAAAACATTCCTCACTTCATCGCTTTAGAGCATTACTTCCATAGGTGTGAAGTTAGATTTATCATTTCTCGGAAAACATTGATCCTTTGATAGGTTCAAATAACTCAGGAAGTTATTTCACCCCAAACACTGGCTCCGACACTGGCTTATCCATCTGAGCAACAAATAGGATTTATATAGGGAAAGGAGGGACAGAGGACATAGGATGTTATTGGTCCCAACCAGTTGGAAAAGAATGTCTAAGAAAAAGTAAATTTCCTTGGAAATACTCTAGCTTAGCATCCAATTACAAAACTGTGGGTTATGGGTTTGAGGGTAGCTATGAAGACGCTTATGCTAGTTAGCTTATATTAAGGTTTGAGGGCCTGGCTAGTCCTCTAAACCTTGTTCACTAGCTGGAACTCATGGGCCATGAGATCATGACCTGAGCTGAAGTTGGATGCTTAACCGACTGACCCACCCAGGTGCCCCATGAATATTTTGTTACAGTGGGAAAGATATATTAAATCAACCAATTACAGAAGGCAATATAAATTTGAAACTCTAAGAAATATTTGGAAGATTCAACAAAGATTTTTCATCAATTTAGGACACCAGGGAAAGCTTTCATGAGAAAGCTATATTTGTACTGAGGTATGACAAATTAAAGGACATTATCCAGAGGCACCTGAGTGGCTCAGTTGGTTAAGCATTGACTGGGGCTCAGGTCATGATGTCGCGGTTCATGAGTTTGAGTCCCGGGCCAGGCTCTACGCTGACAGCTCAGAACCTGGAGCTGCTTCAGATTCTGTGTCTCCCCTCGCTGCCCCTCCCCTGCTCATGCTCTGTCTCTCTCAAAAATAAAAATAAAAACATTAAGTAAATTAGTGACGTTATGTAGGTGAAAGAAGAGGAATGCAGATAGAATCTAAAGATATTATGTGGCAAATCCCACGTGAGTGGTGAATGAACGTGTGAATGTGAGACGAGAACAGGATAGATGACTGGAGTTGTATGGCTCATGTTACTACAAGAACGGTGATGAAATTTGTTGTAACATATTATCCTGGAAGGAGTAACCTATTGGTGTTGAAGGTCATTAAGTCCATGAATTTAGATTTTATTTGTTGGCTTTGATGGGTGTTTCAACATCAATGAGATGTCAAGGACTAATTGGATATATGAGTGTATATTTCAGGGGAGGTATCTGAAATGGATATATAAACTTGAAAGTCACCTGCATAAAGGTAAAAACTGAGGACTTTAATGTAGATGAAGTTTACCATGGGAGGGATACAGAGTGTGATGAAAAAGGGATTATCACCCAGTGTTTGAGAAACTGAAACATTCAATAAGGAAGCAAAGGAGGAGGAGCATGCAAATGAGATACCTACTGAGCAAGGAGAGAAAAATGTGGTCCTTTAGAAAAGCAGTGGTGTCAATGTTAAAGAGTGTCTTAAGGAAATGATTGACGGGAATACTTTCAAATGCTTGATGCATGGCTGAATAGTAAAGTAAGAGAAAGACTGAAAAGTAATCTTTCAGCATAACAGTACGGAGGTTATAGGTGACCTTCCCAAACATGCTGTTGTGGAATGATTGGGACAGACTGAAGTCAGGGTAGGGTGGTGGCCATGAAAATGCATTTCACAGATCTGCTTTTGCAGAAGTACATTTGACTGGCAGTCCCAGTTGTTGCCCCTTTGGATGTACCACTGTGTTTATAATGAGGCCATGCTTGCTATGGGGATGCTCTCACCCAATAACTGAGCATATCAAGGTAATGAGAAAAGCCTATTACTGTGAGATGTGAGATGTGGGATTCCTCCAACAAATTTCATTCAAAGACAGCCCACTGGTCTGGTCTCCTCTTTCTTACATTCCTAGCCTACCAGCCTTGAAAAAATATCTTTGTACTATTTATGCTGCTGTGTTCATATATATGTGGGAGATGAGGATGGTTAGGACAAGATGCCTTCTCAGATGCCTTCTGAAAAGCGGAGATGGTATTCAGAACAACTGGAAGAGAAACTTTATTAACCATCCTCTTAACTCTTCTCTATACTTTGTGTGTTCTCTTTTAAGGATAGGCATTTGTCTTCAGGAGAGAACAAGACCCAAGAGCATGGGTAAGAGCTTCATTGGACCCTTAGTTGATTATAAAACTAATTATTGACCTAATTTTAGAATGTTGTAGAAATGTCTTTACTATTATTTTCTCTTGGGTTGGTGTTGGAGATATTAATGTAAAGAGGAGGGTGTGAAGTGACTAGGTGTAGGGTAATATGCCTACACAGCTTGAAATTAAAAATGAGTCATAAGCATCTTTAACCAAAGTGGTAGGTACTACTTTATCAGAAATAAATGACATCATCGCTGTTCCCAAGGCAGAGGAAACAGATCAAGGATGAATATTATCTAAAAGATACTATTTAATTTCAAAATAGTCACTCTGAATTCAGATGGAATCATAGGAGGTTAGCCTTTACAAAAACAAAATTGAATCAAGTGGACCAGAACATTCAGAGAACTTAGGAACACTTTGATGGCACAAGAGAATTAGATTAGCAATTTCTCAAAGCTGATGGTATAGATAAAATGTAGGATATTTCCAAATTTTAAGAATACATTTATATTTATATGAAAATGTAAAATTTGCTTATGTTCTATTTGGATACACAAATACTTATTGACGACGTGTGTTATACATTCTTAGTCTTTGATACTCTGCAGTCTTAAGTATATAGTGACAAAGAACAGAGATCATTTCAGTGAAGATAGTTCAAAAACTGAAAGAAAAATGGGAAAATTTACTTATTGTGAGAGAAAAATCTGTCGTGAGAAAAGATGTCAATTAAGATAATCTTGACGAAAACATATGTAGTATATCTGAACATGTGTAAAGGATTCAAATTCTGAAAATAGTCATAAAATCTAATGTGAGTAGGTTCTAAAAACATGGTAAGTAGGCTTCCTCATTTCACTATATAACCAACGTAGGCAAAATGATTCAACAATGATTTTTACATCAAGTATGTATCCAAATGTTTCATTTCTGTGAACTCTAGAAATACTATTTAAAGTTATAATCAAGGATTGAGGCTGGAGCATATATATACTTAAAGGGTATACATTCAATGAGATTTCATCTCCATGTTTTCTAAGACGACAGGACATTAAAAATCTTATTTTCTTTCAAATGTCAATCACATTGTATATCTAGTTTTATAAATACAAGAAACTTATGCTGTACTATATTGACAAAAGTTACATTCCAAGCCAGAGTACTATTTATGTTTTGTGTTCTTGTGTCCCCTGTTCAAAAAACTTGGTCAATTTTTCCTTTCCATGTATGAATCTCAAAATTCTCTAAATTTTGGAGAATATACTTCTCTTGTATATAGAGTCTTCCATATTGTGTACTTTAGAATAGAGTACTTCCAAAATCACAGAAAATTATACTGGACAGGGCTGTTATAGACAGCAACAATCCTTTATTTATCAATCATTAGCTAATATTTTACTAAACCCTCGTGACATATCAGGTACTATCTGTAGTTCCAGAGATATAGTAGTAAATATAATGGATACAGTGCCTGCTTTCATCAGGCTCACGTTCTTGAAATTGAGACAGACATAAAATATTAATCAACAAAACCATATGATGCTGTATAAAATATTAGAGTCTATATTAGAGGAATTAGGACAGACTGGTAGAAGAAGGTGGTGATAAGAAATAGTTTTCCTGAAGAAATAATGTTTCCTGAAAAATGACCGTGAATTAACCAGGTAGAAAAAAGTTAGAGCCATACCACTGCAGAGGGTATCATGGCAGAAGAGGAGTCGACTTTGCGCATCGGAGTTTGCATGTGAAACTTGCATTAGTGCGAGTTTGCATTAGTGAAAGCTCTAATGCGGTACATGGACCACATCCTACAGGCTGAGGTGGGTGCTGGCCAGACCTGATGCAAAGACATTTAGATAAAGGCCTATTAAAGCTGCAAAATAATTGACCTTGATTATTTAACTGTGAAGAGTAAGAAACTTCTTATAATAACTGACCTTTGTGCGCTAACATGTAACCCCCACCTCCCACCCCGGTGTGGCACATGCTAAAGAACAAGCCTGTGCTTTTATTTTCTTCTGCTTGATCAGTTCCATGGGCCACATAGATGGCTAAGGCTTTGTACTTCAGAGGTGCGTCTTGAGAAGAGGAGACCTGAAGAGACAGATACATCCATTCTAGCATGCGTCCCTGGTGTCGTGTGTATCTTTATTCTCTCTCTGGTTGGGTCAGTTAGGCTCAGGCAGGAAAAAAGAAGTCACACCAGTTATTTTAACAGAGAGAATGTAATACAGAGAATTGATTGAACAGGTATTACACAGAGATGTCCACTTATAGCTACTGCCGAAATCAAATATAATATTTGAAATAGAGCCATCAAGTGCCTTCTACACGCAACTTATGAGGCCAGGAATTTCATGGGTGGGACTGCCGTGTCTCCATGTGCATGGGGCAACGGTTATTTAAAACATAAAGTGTTATCATGTTTAAATGAAGTTCCACTTGTTTGACCATCATCACTGCTAAGTAGTGCCAGGCCTAGAAGATAGCGAACTCATTTTCCAGGTGTTGAAGCTTTATAAATCGGCTTGTGATTTTAGCCAATTTGGTAGATTTCTGTTCTGATTGCTTTTCAATCAAAAAGCAATTTTGGCCTTTACTGACACCAACAGGAACAAGTAGACCTAAGTGGTTTATGATGGATCCAGGAGGACGTAGTTAAAAGTGCCATTTTCTGAGGTATGGAAGAGACACATGTTGCTGGAGGTATAATAAACTTCGTTGAAACGAGTTGAGATAAAAAAACTAACAAGGGTTTTGTAGAAATTTTATGTGAGGATGCCTAGAAGGTTATTTGGGTTTATGGATAAGAATGGGGCTCAAGTGAAAATCTGTCCTGAATACACAGGTCAAGCTATTCGGGTGACTGAGATATCACAGAGGGAAAATGAAGAGTTTTCCCATGTGTAGGACACTATTTCTCAGGAACCCCCAAATTTAGACCAGGACAGGAAAATAGCTCATTTTGGAATGAAGTAATAGAAAAATAAGAAAGATCTGGAAATATCTTATCTAGAAAGATAAGAAAACACCTGGAGAAAGTTGTGTATGGAAATCAAGACGTTTCAAGAATGCATAAAGAAAATGGCCCTCGATATCAAATGTCATACTGGTAAAATAGGTCCTGAGAAGAATCCACTAAGTTAACAAGGAGACTATTTTTTTTCAATATCTTTTTAAAATTTTATTTTAGGGAAAAAGCATATCTCAAGCAGGCTCCACGCTCAGCATGGAGTCCAGTGCAGAGCTCAATCCCACGACCCTGGAATCACAACCTGAGCTAAAATCAGAGTTGGATGTTCAACGCACTGAGCCACCCAGACACCCCAACAAGGAGACTATTGATACACTGAGCAGTGGAGGATGAAAGAAGATTTCACTGGTTTGAGCACCAATGTCAAATGAAGAAGTAAAGCCAATGAGATGAGCTCATCCTTTCTTACAACGGCTGTTTAAACTGTTGCAACAGTCTGAATGTTAATAGAAGAGAGAAAAGAGCTTGGCAGTGGGAGGAGGGCACAGGTAGATGGAGAGCTTCAGCAATTTGTACAACTTCTTATAGTAGAAATATTAAGCCTCAACTTACAGTATTTTTCCAAAGTGCTCTCTTTGTACTTGGAACTATCTTGGTCATAACAGTAAAGTCGGCCATTAACTCCTAAGTAAGTGGAATTCTTTATAAATTTTTGGAGATTTATTTTCTCTCATGATGCCGCATACTGTGTATTAACAACTGGTTTGTTTTAGAAGATGAAGACTTTGAACTTCAAAACGTAGGCAGCATTTAAAAATGGCTCCTGGAAGGGGGGTCTGGGTGGCCCGGTCGGGTAAGCATAGGACTCTTGATTTTGCTCAGATCTCACGGGTCTTATGCTCTTTTTTGTTCACTCTCTCAAAATAAATAAATAAACATTTAAAAATAAAAAATAAAAAGTTTTCTCAAAAAGTGTCCTTTTCATGTTCTGGTGAAATGTTATCAAGTCAAATTTAGATATTATGACAATGTGTTGTAAGGTTTTTCTTAGAACGGCTTCAAATATCTGAAGAGTGAAGGGCCCTGACTGCTCTGACCCCTATCCCCACCCCAAACACACACTCACACACACACACACACACACACACACACACACACACACACTCTATTTTAAGGCAGATGATAAGAGACTAATTCATGGTTAGTTTCTGTGAACATAATTTCCTCCTCATGCCCTCCAGTATAATTGTGTTTCTCCTTCTTTTACGAAAATGATTTAGAGTAATGACCTGGGCTTCTGGTTTCAGGTTTCACATGTAAAGAGCTTGGAAGTTGTCAGTCTGTCCTAACAACAAATAAAAAGCAGAACAGACTAAAAACCCAAAAACTCTTCTAGGACTCTTAAGAGAGAGGAAAACACAAGTGAAATTGCTGCTCTGAAGCTGAAGAGACCAACGGGTAAACAAAAGTCATCAGGACTTACCAGAGCATGGACTTGCAAGCAGAAACTTTCAAGGAAGAGAGTTCTGGAAAAGCAGAACTGTAATTGATGAATTGCTAGAAGCTCAATTCTGACAAGTCTGAGAGTTAAAAATTCCAGGGGGACACAGTCACAGAGGGTTCCCACACTTTTGTGAGGGTTACCTTCAGGAGTTCAACCTGGAGACTGAGTCAAATTTCCTTGGGCTTCCTGTAGGAGAAGGGAAAAAGAAGCCATTTTGAAATATGCCACAGCGCTCTGCTCTTAATAAGGCCTGCCCTGGGAAACCAGAACTTACCCTTCTGTGTGGTAATTGTCACAACCTAATCGACCTGGGGAAAGAGAAATACCCAACACCTGCCAGCTCTGGTCATTCTTCCCACCTAAGCAGGGGGTGGGTTGGGGGTGGGGGGGACCTGGAAAACACTTTTGAAATTTATAGTCCAGAAGCAGAGGCTCACTAAAAGACTTAGACCTAATCACAGGACTACAGAACACTTCAACTACCCCCACACCTCACTGCCACTTTACTAAAGACCTATTTACAGCAATTCCTTGTACATCATGTCCAGCTGTGACCCCCAACTACAATTTTTTCTTGTCTTATTGGAAACACTGGGTAGGGTATTTAATGATTCTGTCCTTGAAATACATGGAAAATAAAATCTGCTGATTTTCTCATGCATTCTTTTTTTTTTTTTTTTTAATAAAATGTAAATTGTCTCTTTGGCCCAATCCTGTAAATAGCATGCTTACCTACTAACACTTTATCAATAGGGAACACATGGGCTTCCATAATGACAGAAGAATTAGCACCTGACAGGCCACTAGGTCTGCAAAGCAGGGTTTTGCAATGATTTTCTGGCGTGTTACCTCAACAAGATGGCAAATGAGGTGTGGGACACAGAACAAGTGTGTGAAAAGGACATAGTAAAACGTGAGGGACAAAGACCAGGTCTTTCCTCATAAGAAATCTTAAAAGGGTTATATAAGGATGTACGAATTCATGGGATGACAAATGTGACAACCCCTGCAGTAAGTAACAAGATAGATTACATTAAAATACCCAAATTATGTAAATTGCTTTGACTTTATATCTTTCAGATGCCATAAATCAAAGCTTAATTGAATATAAATGAAAAACATTAAATGATGTCATATTTCCAAAGTAAAGTTTTCAAAGCAGAAGACTGTAAGAATTGCTTTTGTTTTCCAATTTCAGATAATTTTAAGAGGAGTTAGTGTAATATACGTGCTTCATTCAATCCAAATCAGAATTCATCAAGTCTGTATGATCAATGTGTTGTTCCACCCAAAAGCAAAATAATAAAAATAAATCAAGCCATTATACATGAGAATTTTGGGTAATTTTTTTAATTGCTGTGCAACATCAATTATATCTGGGGGCACAGAGGCTTTTAACCTAATTCTCAAACCTCTCAATGCCCTATACCTTTTTTTGATCTATGGACTCTAGGAAAATAAAATTATAAAAAAAGGGTTTTTTTCCCTGAATATTACAAGATTCCCCACGAACCCTCACTTGTGGTGGAGCCAAATTTATTTTATAAATACAGACTTAAACTAAAAAAATAATTTTAAAAAGATCTTGTATTCACATGTAATATGAAATCATATTTATTACATTATCCCAATTTTTTTTCAAAAATACTTTTTTGGTATTCTAATTGCCTTTAATAATTTTCAACACAATTTTTATTTTCTAATAAATGTATAATGATTTTAAACAAGAAAACAGGGAAATATCCAACCTCATTGTTGGGATTTGAATTCAACCATTTTGTCCCCTGCCAATAGCCACCTGCTCATGTTTTCTTGATTCTTGCATTTAGTGGCTATTGGCCGTGAGAAGATCATTGCGATGGCCACACTGAAACAGGGCAAGCAAATATAAGATAAGGTTCACCACGACATCCCGATTTTTTGTAAATTAATTACAAAACAGAACAAGAATTATCATATTTATAAAAGGTAGCCCAAATATCAGCCAGTTTGGTGATTTCAAGTCTTTTGTATGTCACATTCACTTCATTCTTTAATACGTAAATATTAAACATCAAATTTTCGTATTACATATGATGGGAAATCCAGGATCTCCCAATAACGTCAGAGTTGGTCAATAGGCTTAAATTCCTCTTTATGTCTAATGTGGCCAGTCCACCGAATCTTGAGATTGCCCAAAAGGTTTACTAAGTATGTCACTGCTTTCTTCAGTCTCCGAAATAATACAATTTAAGAAGTCTTAGTTAACAAGAGTGAGTGACGTTCTCTCACAGCCTATAGCTCATCATGGGAACCACTTTCTAGCATTTCTAGTAGATTATGTTAGTTTGCATATGGATTATTCTCATAAAAGTCAGGCTGTATGGAATTATGGCTTCAGGAGATCCAACATCTGTGAGCATGGGTGCACTTTCTTTACCTTAGTCTCAGTTGACTTACCTGGAGATGGAGAGAATTCTGAGCTACAATTTGCAAGTTTTATTACTGGCTTACTTTCTGTTCTGGTTGTTGGCACTTTGCTTCAGCCCCCACACCTGCTGTTTTATGAGTAGTTCAGAATCGTAAAAGTTTCTGCCATTTTATCATGTCGAGAAAATGTTTCCGCTTGGTTTTTCTCCATAGCCCATTCTGGCCTCGACTTCAGGGTTGTTTTTACATCTATGAGGAGAATCATGATGTTGCCCTAGACTGGGGTTTGGCAAACTTTTCCGGTAAAGGGCCAAATGATAAGTATTTTAGACTTGGCTGCCTTAGGGTGTCTGTTGAAACTACTCATTGCTACTCACCTAGCTCGAAAGTGGCCATAGAAAATACAAACACAAATTGGCAGGCTGTGTTCCGATGAAACTTGACAAAATCAGGTGGAGTTGGCTCATGAGGCATGGTTTGGCTATCCAGGCTGTGATGAAACATGAGTGTATCAGGCAATATGGATGCCCCCACGCCATAGTTTGCTAACCCTACCATTAAAGAAAGGCAGATTGATGTCTTAAAATAAGTTTATTATTAAGAAATATTTTATACATGTAATTTTATGTTATATAAATGCCATATGCCGTATGCAGTAAAACCATAATAAAATGAGTAATTGAGAATCCAACATCTGAGTTATCCAGCAGAGCATGTCCAGTACAAAGGTCCTTTTGTTGCCCTTTCAATTATATGACTTCCCTTTTCCAGGCTCCTTCACCACCCCTACTTGCTCCTCTCTGAAAATAATTGCTATTCATATACATTATTTTCTTGCTTTTCCTCATCAGTCAATCCTCCTTATCTGTGGTGTTTATATGGCATAAAATTGAGGTGAACAGTGAGTTAGCAAATACTGAACCATTGCTTTTAGGCAAAATATGGAGACACACACACATCTTATACAGATTATTACCCTTAATCATAAAAAACAGCTCACTCTGGTAGATTTTATTTTATTTTACAAAACAGGAAACTAGGTTCAGAAGTGTTAAGTGACTTGCCTGAGGCTGCCCACTATCAGATGCCAGAGTTGGGGTTCCTGTCCAACTGGCCCCAGGGACAGAGTTTCTTGCACTACGAATCACTGTCATCTCCCTTCTCTGGCCATCTCTGTGAGAGCTGAAACAAGAAGACAGAGTCTCACCTTGGTCGACCTCACCTGGGAACATTTGCCTCAGTGACTCAAATTTTTCACTGTTTTGAGCATGTCTGCAAATGACAAGGAAAGTGATTTTGTGATTACAGATAAATTGTGGCCAGCAGGCAAATCACAAATACAGAATTATAAAACATGAGTGTTGACTGTAGTTTTGTTAAAATGAATATGCATATATTTTAGTTTTGCATACTTTTGATCTTTATGTAATTGATAACATACCAAATGCTTTCTTGCTTACTCATTCATTCATTCATTCATTCATTATAATGTTATGGTCAGGCCACACATATATCTGAGATTGTTATGTCTGAATTGATTGACTGTGACTCATTCATTTATATTTTTGTAATTAATTCTGATGTATAGATACATAATTTTTGTCCATTCTTCTGTTGGGGGGACATCTGGGCTATATGAGCTTCTTGGTATTACAAACAAATCCGGGTTTGAATATTCTTGTTCATGGCTGTTAGTTAAAAAAAAAAAAAAAAAGGATTCCATGGGATATATTATCTTTATTTTTATTTACTTGATCACAGTTTCTATCTCTTTACTCACTTTACAGAAGGATAATATTAATAGCTTTTCTAATCTTAATCCACATTAGCATATAGGGGATAAAACTAATTTAGTTACAATCTCTTAAATTTTAAAACCTAGTCTGATTATGTTTTCCAGTGTATTGTTTGAATGCTTTGTATCCATGAGCATAAGTGTGAGTTGGCATATAACATTTTTATTCTTTTTTTTTTTTTTTGGTCTGGTGTTAACAAAATGTCTCTTAAAATTAGATGGTGAGTGTTTTCAATTTTTCTATGCTTTGTAAAATTTGTGCATCTGTTCTTGGAAATTTGGTAAAATATTTCTGTAAAACATATATTAGGATATTTTATTTTTATTGTTATTTAAAATGATAAACTTATTCCCTAAATTTTCCCCTACAGTAATTTGGAATGTATTTTCTCTATTTCTAATTCTTTGGTGATTCCTTTTGAAAATTTACCATAATCCATTTAATTTCAAAAAGTAATCAATTGCTTTCTAGAACAATAAAAATATGTTGGAATTTTTGGGGGTCATAATCCCCATTATAGGCTTATATATTGTCATGATCCAACAATTACATGTTACTACTACTTTTTTACTGTATTTGTTCAGAATTTTATGTATCTGTTTAAATTGGTATTTGTGAACCAATTGTTCTTGTCTCCCTGTTTTAGATATCCTTTCCTTTTTTTTTTTTTTTTAATTAATCATATATGCTTGAGTATATGTATGTATGTCTGCCTGTGATATTGGTAGTATTCTTTTTAAGGAGCGTGGAGTCTGTTCATGCTAAATTTTGTCTTTCTGTTTATCTTATCCTTGTTCTTGAAAGAGAGTGAAAATTGATGACACATTTCTCCCAGCATTTATTCTTCCACTGATTTTGCCTCTCATTGTTGCTGTTGGAAAATTTACTATCAGTTGAATTGTAAGGTTTTTTGTTTTGTTTTGTTTTATAAATAACTTTTAATTATTACTACCTAACATAGTATGTATTGCCTTTAATGAATCCTGTTTGGTATATGTTGTTTCTTGAATTTTAGGCTTCATATCTTTTACCAATTCTGGAAAATTCTTAGCCATTATTTCTTCAAATATTTTCTCTCCACCATTCTCACTTTTAGCTTTAGTTGTGATGAGAAGAATATCAGTCCTCATTATGTCTTCCATATTTTTTTTAATGTTTATTTCTTTTTGAGAAAGAGAGAGAGAGGGAGGGAGAGAGAGAGAGAGAGAGAGAGCAGGGGAGGGGCAGAGAGAGAGGGAGCCACAGAATCCCAAGCAGGCTCCAGGCTCTGAGATCTGTCAGCACAGAGCCTGACCTGGGGCCTGAACCCACAGACCGGGAGATCATGACCTGAGCCAAAGTTGGATGCTCAACCAACTGAGCCACCCAGGCACCCCTATGTTTTCCATATTTTAATCTCTTTTCTGCAGTCTTCAGATCCAATATCCAGTTCACTAATTCTCTTCAATTTTATGAACTGTGCAGATTAACTCATGGAAAAAAATGTAATTTCACATTTTTGAATGTATATATGAAATATTGTTATTATATTATTATTATTTATCGATATATACATAGCTATTTTGCATACCGAGGCTGATATTTCACTATCTTAAACCTTGTGAGTTACACATACTGAGTTTTCTTTTTTCTGCTGATTGATGCCTGCCGATACAGAGCCACAGATAGGTGATTGGGTCACTCACATTACGTGCCGAATAGAAGAGGTTTTATGCTCAGTCATCAAAATAAATAATTTAGTGTAATTTTTAAAATCAAAATTAATAAGATTCACAATAAACAAATATCAAAAATTTAAATAGAGACAAGATCTGACCTTGAGTTTGCACACCTCACTTCCCTCACCCTAACCCATCTGTAGTAGATCCTCCCGTTAACTAAAATTGTGATATTTTGTTTATCACAGATTTTTTTTTATTGATGTTGA
Organism: Panthera uncia; assembly: GCF_023721935.1. Taxonomy (NCBI): domain Eukaryota; kingdom Metazoa; phylum Chordata; class Mammalia; order Carnivora; family Felidae; genus Panthera; species Panthera uncia. The sequence continues at coordinate 24,056,817 of NC_064811.1, read as the reverse complement.
TTTGTTAAAATAATGAGTAAAGTACTACTTATCTTGATTATTGAGTTTTTTGATGCCCCCTTAAATTTTTCACTTGAGGTGAGTGTCTCAGCCTAATCTTAGCCTGGCTATGAGAATTTATTTCTTTGTATTTTTTTATTTTTTTTAATTGTAATAAACATTGAAATGACCTTAATCTGTTGACAATAAGTCAACCATCTGTTACCCATTTTCAAATATTTGTATTTTCCTCTCTTGTAGACTACAATGTATCAGCCATGCCCTAGGCAACTTTAGGGAGAACTTTATGAATCCTGTTAGGTATATGTTGTTTCTTGAATTTTAGTCTTCATATCTTTTACCAATTCTGGAAAATTCTCAGCCATTATTTCTTCAAATAGTTTCTCTCCACCATTCTCACTTTTAGCTTTAATTGTGAGAGTATGCTTGTATTCCAAGTTGGCTACTGGAAAAGGATTTTATTCTGTAGACATCTTGGGTTAATAACAAATTAAAACCTTTCGTCTTAAGAGACATGTGGCTGTTTGCTTGAGGATTCATAAGCACTACTGGAGAGAAAAAGTGGTGTGCTAAAATAGTTTTCACCTGTATGCATATATTTAATTCTTAATCAACTCTTATCTATCTCCCTTTCCTTTTACATTTTTGAAAATAGGAAAATAATTATTGTTGTGTTTGTTTCTACATACCACATACTGGCTGAATGCCCCAGGCAATGGTGCCATAAAAGGATTCAATGTTGGTTTCTGCTACTGGCATATTGAGCACCCAGTAGTAGCTATGGCCAGGAGGTCCTTGGTAAGTATAAGACTATATTGCTCAGCGCATGTATTGTCTCCATTCTTGCTACCATGGCCAATTTCTTCATGAACCCACTGGGCAATAACAGAGGTGGTTAGGAAAAGATGTTGCTGACTGATAGCCTCAGAATAATCCACAGAAGGATTATTAAAACACTCCTCTCCTGAAGTCACCCTTTTGGGAGCACTCATATGGGATGCAAGTATCTTCCATGTTTTCTGCCCATTCTGAGGGGTCTTGCAGAATGTTCCATTCAAGTCTCTGGCCATCCAGCCAAACCTTTTTCCACAGCACAAGAATTGGTGGGGCTCCTGGGTGTCTCAGGTGGTTAAGCATCTGACTCTCGATTTTGGTTCAGGTCATGATCTCACGGTTTGTGGGATGGAGCCCCGCATCAGGGGCTCTGCACTGACAGTGTGGAGCCTGCTTGGGGGTCTCTGTCTCCCTCTCTCCCTATCCCTGCCCTCCTCTCAGAAAACAAACAAACAGAAGAATTGCTATATAATTACACATACGGCCATTTCTCTTTCCGAGTAAAGCGAATAACCAAGCACACTGCTTGAATTTCTGGCCACTGGGAGAATTTTCCTTCACCACTGCCCTTCGTGGATGTCCCAGGAAAGGTCTGTAGCACTATAGCTGCCCACTTTTTGGTGGTGCCTGTATATTATGCAGTACCATCTGTAAAACTAGGCCCAAGCCTTTTCTTCTGTCAGCCGATCATAGGGAATTCCCCATGGTATCACATGCGTCAGCTGGGAGTGGAAAGCAGTGTAGCAAAAGGAAAGACCATGAGCATTTGCATCTAACTTATGTCTTCAGGTTCTACAAGGGCCCAATCGTGTACATGGTGCTTCTGTTTGGTGATAGAGTGTTGCTATGCGTGTCAAACATTATGGATTGTTGGGTTAGTTAACACCTGGCTCATGATGGACATCTCAGGTCACATGATATGTTGGCAGTCCATGGTTAGGTCTCTACTAAGGCACAGTAGTATGCCAAGAGCTGATTCTCAAAAGGAGAATACTTATGTGTGGAGGATGGCAGAGCTTTGCTCCAAAATGCTAAGTGCCTGCACAGTGATTTACCTGTAGGAGCCTGCCATACTATCCCTACCTGCCCATGAACTCTAAGCATCATTGGATCTGCTAGATCCTATGGCTCAAGTGGCAGAACAACTTGCGATTCAGGTTGGATATAGTCCAGAGGCTTTTCTTCTTCTGGGTCCTGCTCAAAGCTGGCAGCTCTCTAAGTCCCTCAGTAAATGAGCCATAGTAATATACTCAAATGAGGAACATGTTGTCTCCAAATTGCAAAGAGGTCCGCTACGGATTGAGCTAGTTTTTTAGTTGTAAGCAGAGGCTAAATGCAGTGACTTCGCCTTTACCTAGAAGGGATATCTCAACATGCCTCATATTAACAGACACCTAAAAAATTTCACTGAGGCAGAAGACCTTCGACCTTCTATCACATTTATTTTTCATTCTCTGGCGTGTACACTTCTTACCAATAACTCTAACGTAGTTTCTACTTCCTGCTCACTAGGTCCAGTCAGCATAATCTTATTAAAACAATGGAACTTTGTGACATCTTCTGAGAGGGAAAGGCAATCATGGTCCCTGAAAATACATTATGACACAGGGTTGGAGTTCTTTTTAAAGATGTTTATTTATTTATTTTGAGAGAGAGAGAGAGAGAGGGAGAGAGAGAGAGAAAACAGGGGGCAGGGCAGAGAGCGAGGGAGAGAGAATCCCAAGCTCCACACTGTCAGTGCAGAGCCAGATGTGGGACCTGATCTCATGAACTATGAGTGATATCATGACCTAAGCCAAAATCAAGAGTTGGACAATTAACCAACTGAGCCACCCAGTTGCCCCAGGGATGGACTCTTAATATATCCTTGAAGTAAGATAGTGTGCTTATTCTTTCCAGCGAAAAGTATCATACGAAGTCATCTGGCTTCCTGCTTCTTACAAGTTGGAGTATCTTATGTTAATATTTAATATTGATATTTTATATTGCTATATTGCTCCATTGCTAGATTATGCCATGGAAAATCAGTGTTCTTTACTACTGGAAATAGAGTCATTAGCATCTTAAATCTAATCAGTTTAGAGAGCCAATTCCAGAAAACCCAAAACCAATTCAGAAAACTCAGTCTTAAAATTCTATTCTTCTAGAACCATTCTCATTACCATAACTCTCTATTAGTCAGGATTCTCCAGAGATATAGAACCTATATGTGTGTGTGGGAAGGGAAGGGTTTTGTGTGTGTGTGTGTGTGTGTGTGTGTGTGTGTCTATATCTATGTCTATGTCTATGTCTATGTCTATGTCTATCTATATCTATATCTATATCATCTATGTCTATATCTATATATGTACATGTATACATAAAGAAGGTAAGGAATTGGCCCACGTGATTATGGAGGTGAAGAAGTTCCAATATCTGCAGCTGGAAAGCTGTAAATCCAGGAAAGCCAATGTTATAGCTCTATTCTGAGTGCAAAGTCCTCTGAGTCACATGCACCGATGGTATAAGTTGCAATCTGAAAGCCTGTAGGCTATATTTGCATGTGATTTTACAGCTGATTTTTCAGTTTAAATTCAAAAGCTGGGAAGGACTCCTATCCCCAGTCAAGCAGCAAGGCCCAAGGAGTTCCTCTTATTCACCTTTTTTGTCCTATTCAGGTGTTTATTTGATTGAAAGAGGGTCTCTCACATTAGGAAGGACATTAGTCTTTACCCTGCCTGCCAATTCAAGTGTTAATCTCATCTAGAAACACCCTCAACAGATACACTTAGAATAAATTTAACCAAAAGTCTGGGTACTTCATAACCAGCAGATACAAACTTAATCATCAGAGACCTTTTTACAGGGTTTTGAAATGAGGTGTAGCATGACTTAACTGTGTTAAAGAAAAAACAAAACAGAACCCTAGTGATGTATTGAGGATGACTGAAATTCAAGGGTAGAAGTAGGAAGGTCTATTACAACTAAAAACTCCAGGGATGGAAGCTCTGGAGCTGCTGAGAAGTAATAAGAATCTTTATAAATTTTGGATGCAGAGCCAACAGAAGTAGGTATGGGTTGAAAAAATACTAAAGGAGACAAGGACAATGCCAAGGTTTTTATTTTAAAAAATGGAAGGGTAGAGTTGACATGATATGATTTGCTATAATAACTAGGTAAGCAGATTTGGGAGAGAAGAGAACAAGATTTGCATTGACACCTTAATATGAGATGTCTATTAGACATTCAACCTATTATTTATTGAGGCATTTGTTAATAATGAATTCAATTTTGACTCTTCCAAGAAGTTTGACAATTTTCATAGAAACTCAAAAAAAAAAAAAAAGACATAAAATTGAGTCTATACATTTGTGGTTGAAACTTATAATATATGTTCAGAGGGGCTCTACCCAGGCATTTACAAATCATGCTACATTTTTGAGAACCCAGTTTGACTTTACACAGCCTGGACTCTTAACCATTTTTACCCGTAGCTAGTGTTGGGAAGCGGGAAGATAAGAACATAGACCAAGTGCCTTTTAGTGGTATGTCAATCTCTCTATGACTTTGTCCCAAATTCCCTTTCTAAACTTCATTATTCATTGCCCTCAAGCATTTTCCTCCAATATTTCTGTTATTTCTGTTAGCTGAAGTCCTTTTCCTACCCCATATCTTTACTCATGCTTATCTTTTATTCTGAGAAGATCTGGTCTCCCATTTTCCAATTCTTAAAGTCATTTACCTGAAAAACTTAAAACAACTACTTTCTCCTCCATGAAATTTTTCTAATGCCACAGTAACTTATTTTTCTCCTATATTTACATCACAGTTTTAGAGATCAAATCAATATTTAAAGATGCTGCCATGTATTATGGTTTGCTATTATCTGCCTGTTTTTTTTCCTCCCTTAGATTGCACTGATACTATGAACATACAAACAATGTTACCATGAACATTACTTATTTTTATATCCCCCAATACCTTACACATAGTAGGTACTGAACATTATATAATTACTTTATTCACTTGAACAAGTAGAGTATTTGAATGACAGTGAATAAAGCAATGAATATTGCAGGCTTCCAAAAATCATTGTTATGTTAGATAACATCTTAGCATACTTTAAAAATCACACTAACTTGTCTCCTATAAATGCTAGGTACTATGGAAAAAATTATAAAATCCATGTTGAATATCAGTAATAATCTGCATGCTCATTTTCAACATCACGTATTTATTTCTCGATATCAGAGATTGGCATATTATTATTACATAGTATAGAGAACAACAAAAAAAGCACATAGAATTGTGGCCATTAAATCATGCATTTATACATGTAATGTTTGTTTCCCAGGGTTTACATTTATGTGTAAAATGTATAAGCATTATTTAAAACCAATTAAAAGTTTATATTATAAAGCAGGAACAGTTCATATGATTAGGCTATAAGGAGACAAAGAACAGGTTTTTAGCAATTTCTAATTTGCTCCATTTTTCCTGTGAAAATAACACCATATTTAGAATTGCTTGTGGCTTCCACAAATTTATAGTTTGACCAATACAGAGAATAATTGGATGTTTACCCCATTCCCTCTATTTGTATCGTTACAATTTATACAACTGCAGGAATCATCATCAAGGATTAAATGAATTATTCAAAGACACATTATAATTAAGTGTGCTTAAACAGAAAATATTTTAAAAATTGAATAATTTTCAAAACGTTGAAATAGCCTCCTTTTATGATTTCTTAGTGATAATAAAGAAAATACAATGGTAAGTCCTTTTCTAAGATAATTAGACAACCTAAACTATGCAACAATCTTCAGCCAAGTATAAGAAAGGTGAAAATCATAAAGTTCATGCTGTAAAGATGATGCACATTAAACACATTATTTTTCAAACTTCTCAGTCCTCAGGCAGAACCAACCTCTCTTATTTAGATGTTAATCTGGCATGGTTAAATTATTTCATGACCCACTGTAGAATTGGTAGGATAAGTGGAAAGTGGAGATAAATTATGAAAGAGAAAAGTTTGACAATTAATTATAAGAGAAAAGCCAGGACCAGAACCCAGAACCTTCTCAGACACTTTCAATATCTTTTCTATAAAAATAGAATCTGAGGATGTAAATTTTGATTGAGCAAATATGTATGGCATCATATTTAATATTGACAATGATTAGACGTGAGAAAACTGGTGTTTACAAAAGTTAAAATAATGGTTTATACTTTATAAACTAATAGTTCATATTAGTTTGCATTATTCACTGTGTGACCAAACTGAACTAAGAATATGCTCTGAAAAACACAAGTGTTTTTACCTTGAAAACCCCCAGAGGATCAGTTTGAGATCCCACAATGTTGGAGTAGATTCCTAATGACTTTGACCTCGCTAACCATACTTGTAGATAGAGCAGAGACTCTGAAGCCGCCTTCCTAACTCCTTTAAAAAAAGGTAGCTACAATGCCTGGTTTGTAATAACTCGGATTTTCAAAGCTGTGAATAAATACTGTATTTATGAAAGAAAATGTGATTGGCTTTCCGATGAATAATCTGAGAAGATAGAAATATATTCCTCCAGAAATAAACAAAGGCTATGTGATATTAATTGAGAGGGAACAACATGGATTACACCTGGGTCCTTAAATGAGTCAAAGTTGCTGAAGCTACTGTTTATCTTTAAGAAAACGTAATTTGTGAAAATAAAGACATTATAAAACATGAGAGAATTGCTATAATTCTGAAGTCCTCTCTGAGAAAAAAAATGTTGGTAGTGTCATGTCACTTAATATTCCTTATTAGAAAAAAAATTTCAAAGAGAAATGATAATAAATGCAAATGTCATGAAATGAACAGTTATTTATTATTTATGAATCAATATAACAGCTAATGTCACTAAACTTGCATCAGAGCAAAGAAACCCCTCATGGAAACTTATATTCATGGTTGCTCTCACGCAAGATAGACTGCTTGCTTCTCTCTCTCTCTCTCTCTCTCTCTCTCTCATTCTTTCTCATCCAATTTATCCATCCATCCATACTTCTATCCATGTTTTAATTTTTTTTTTATCAATCTCTCAATATGTATTGTGTTTTTCCAGCACCTGTTTGTCCTTGATTGAATTCTTGCACCTACCCCTGCTATTTTCTTTACTCTGCTATGTTTATGGGGTAGCTGGCACTATATTTCCTATGGATTCTAGCCAGTTGGCTTCTAGCTAGGGATGGCCCATGGTTCTATCTCCTCTGTGGATACAAATGTTCCCAGATAAACCCATCATGTATTCTATCTCTTCCAGTCTATCCTGGGTCTGGGTCCCTCCAAAAAAAACCCTCCTCCCTTCGTGCCTCCAGCCTGGAGGTCATAGTAGCTAATTGATATTGCTAATCTCTGGGACTGATCCACTCTCTGAATTTTGGGTTCTTAGTGTTTCTTGCATTTGAATAACCAATCCTCTGCATTATTCTGTTTATATATTCAGGTGGTTCCTGTTATCTGGTTAGACCCTGATTAAAACAGCAACCTAAGCATTTACCTCTTCACCTACCATGGTGTTTTGGATGCAGTGTGAAGAAAATAAGTAATGTTTGGGTATGTTTCCCATTTTCTCTGTGGAATAAAGGGGCTTTTGTTTCTACCAGTTGGGTTTCTTCCTCTCCCTACTCTACTGGGGATTTGTTTATTGCCAGATATGCTTTTATCACGATAAAAACTGGACTAGTTGTAAGAGCACTTTCAAAGAAAGAAGTGTGTATGCGTATCTGTTTCATGTGCAGGAAATTTAAAAAAAAAGATGGATTTTAAGAAATATTACTATGTGCTACATTTATGTTGTTCAACAATATAAAATAAATAAATGAGTTATTTTAAAAGTAATGTCTGTGGTGCTGTGTGTCTTTGAACATATGTATTACACGGAGTATCCTAGAGGAAGCAAGAGCTGTTGCCCTTAATGGGAGAAGTGATGGTTTGTTGCAAAAACCTCTTTTTCATTTTCTTCCACCTGTTTTGCCTTTCCTCACTTAGTCTCCTATTTATTTTCTTTTTCTCAATTTTTTTCCTAACAGAAGTGATTTCTTATTTAAAAGTTCTAAAACAGAAATTATGGTTAATTCTGAAAATGTATCTAATAATCACATTAATAGGTGACATTTAGTTTCTGCAGATTATATGACAGATACTGGTACACATCCCTCATAAATAGTACCTTATTGAATCCCCACCAGGATCTTGTGAGTTAAGCAACATTATTCTTGTCATTTCATAGCAGAAAGAACAGGTTTAGAGGTCAAATTAAAGCTAGAAGCTATGCATTCTGACTTCAGGTACTAAGCATTTAGCTATTATGCTAAACAGAAAATACAGGATTTCGTGAATGTTATGAAAATGCACGTGAAAGTAAGTTTGTAAGGTTTTAAATTTCAGGTAAGAATAGTGCAACTTGAGAATGATGGACTTTGCTATTAACATAGCTAATAGCAAAAGTAAATAGTTCCTTATCTTCCTTATTTAATTGTAGAGAGAAATTTCATAGGTGAAATATATTTAGCATTTTCCAGGAGCAAACATTTAGAGAAAGAAATAGACGAAAACTGACTTCACAAAATTGAAATGAGCTACACAATTATAATTGATTATTTTCTGACAGATTTATCCACAGAAACAACAACAAAAAGAATACGCTTGTTTGACTTATTTGTTTAAGAAAGTACAAATGAGATCACAAAAATAGCTTTATTGTTTATTACCTCTTTTGTAGTCTAAACATTGATCAAGGTCTTATACACAAAATTTCAAATAGTTACTTCTTTCTTTAAAAATTTGTTTAGTCCTGTGATTTTTTTTCCATATAATTTTTATTGATAAAAATGAAACTCATGAGAAAATTATTATTGGCCTGAAGAAGATGACAAATGTACACAAATCCTTGCCATCTTTGGGGGATTATACTTCATGCTGAGTTAATGGTCTAATAATTCAGAGTGATATTTTCATAACCAAGTGGTTAAATGTCCGATTATCTAAGATACGATGTGTGCTCTGTGAAAAAAAAAAATCTATGAATCCATTATTGAAGTTAAAAAGTAGGATTTTATTCAGAGTTTTGTCTAGGTTTCCCTTTTCATGTCTGTCCTTGATACTTTCTTTCTGCTTAGGGTTTATTTTTCGTATAAGAGACATACTCCCTTCCTTTTACTTATCTGCGTCCATCCTTCTTTTTCTGAAAGAATCAATTCAATGTCCAATTGCGACCTCAGTCCTTATGAAAAAGCTGAGGCTCTTTTTGTAGTTGAGTCAATGGGCACTCGTCTTCCTCACTTATTGTTATAATCAATACATGTTACTCCCACTTATCTAGAGATCAGTTAACCAACAATCAAAAACCAGAAAACAACATAAAAAAATTAGCTGCTGAAGTTTTCATCAGGTCACCTACCATATCAGGAATCTAGAAACAAGAGAGAATATCATATTATTCAAACACCATTCAAATGGTGTATTTTGGAATTCTTCCTAAATCCTTGCTCAAGTATTTGTCATGTACATTTGAGTTCATCTTCCGAATATTTCTTCTCAATTTTCCTTGGAACTTATCCATCACCCTTCTTATGGGTTGAATTGGTCCAAAGAGATATGTTTAAGTTGTTAACTCCATACCTGTGAATGTGACCTAATTTGGAAATACGCTCTTTGCAGATGTAATCACGTTAAGATGAGGCCATCAGCATGGGTCCTAATCCCAAATGGCAAGTGTCCTTATATAAGAGCTATATCTGGACATATAATATACAGAGAGTGGAATGTCATGTGAAGACACACACACACACAGAAAGAGATGGCCATGTAAAGATAAAGGCAGAGAATGGAATTATACTGCAACAAGATAAGGACGACTGAATGTATAAGAAGTTGAAGGAGTAAAGGAAAGATCCTTCCCCATAGGTTTCAGAGTCAACATAACCCGACCATCACCTTGATTTTGGAATTCTAGCTCTGACACAATAACTTTCTGTTGTTTTAAGTCACTCAGTTTTTGGTACTTTGTTATGGCAGCCTTAAGAAACTAACCAACCCTTGACTTCAATCATGCAATGTGACAATTTTATTAATATAACCTATTGAGTTTGACAACTGTCTTTGTCAGTTAGGCTACTTTTACAAAAATGTCATAGACTGGGTGGCTTAAACATTTGCTTCTCACAGTTTTGGAGGCTGGGAAGTCCAAGATCAACACACTGGCATATCTGATGTCTGGTGAGAGCGCTTTTCCTGGTTTTCAGGCAGCCATCTTTTCCTTGTGCCCTCACATTGCAGAGAGCAGAAAAAGAGAGAACAAACTCTAAAGTAGAAGGACACTAATATCATTCATGAGGACTTTACTCTCACGTCCTGATTATCTCCCAAAGGCTCTAACTCCTACTGATATCACATTGAAGTTTAGAACAAAATGCAACATATGAATTTTGGAGGGACACAAACATGCAGTCCCATGACCAAACTTTTAGCTTATTCGATGGATTTGTCTATGCCACTAGAGGCGCACCAGTTACAGGGCATACCAGTCCCAAAATTGGCATAGTCCTCATATCATGAATATGGATATAAAAGTTCATCTGCTGAAGCTCATGAATTTCATTCTTAGATTGACCTTTATGTCCTTATCATTACTCTACTCTATTTTTATATTCAACTTTAAGAAAATTAGTTCTTCTGATTCCCCTGCTCCATAGATGATTAGAAACAGCAAATTGAGTGGGAAGGAATGGATTCAAGAAATATAATCAGAATAGGAATTATTACAGAGCCATGAAGTGGTAAATTTGAAATCTGCTTTAGAATGTAAACTCTGTTACTAATAACCTTCAGGAGATTAGGAATTTGACTTAATTTTCCAAGGCTAACTTTCCTCATTTGTTACATGGAAAACCGTAACACCGTTATTATTACAATTAATGATGTAACATCTGACAAGCGTCTCAGTCAGACATACAGTAGGTATTATTGGCAACTCAGTTTTTCCTCCTTTGATTTCATAGGATATACCAGTCTAACACCACTAACTGTAAAGAAAAGCCTGTGAATACATTTTCATTTAGTGCCATAACTGCTAAGCATGGATCCGAACTTGAATCTTCAATAAAATGATTAAAAAATTAACAATTAGCAAGAATGTATGTAATTCTTTTGAGAACTTGCATCAGATTTCTAATGCTGCTATAGCAAATTGCCATGAATTTAGCGGCTTAGAAGGACACACATTTATTACTTTTAACATTTGGTAGGTCAGAGATCTGACACAGGTTTGTCCAGACTAATATCAAAATGTCAGAGGATCTCTGTTCATTTCTGGAAGATCTAGGGGAGAATTTTTCTTGCCTTTTCCAGCTTCTTGGAGGCAGTCTGCATGCCTTGGCTTATAGACCCTTCCATCTTCAAAATGAGCAACATAGCAATTCCCTGACCTCCCAGAGTCCCATCCCTTTCTGTGACTATACCTAGGAATGATTCTCCACTTTTAAGAAATCATGTGATTAGACTGGGTTCTAGTGGTGATCCAGGATAATCTATCTCAATATCCTTAACTTTAACAGTTTGAAAGTGATTTTTGTCATTTAAGGTAACAAATTTATGGTGCATGGATTAGGATGTGGACATCTTTAGAGTGGGGGAGAAGAAAATGGGAACGTTATTCTGCTTACCACAAAATTATTTAATTCCTACATGAATCTCTAAATTACCTTGAATTTTTATTAAATATAATGGTTATTTTTAAGAAATTTTAGCTATTGAATATTGTTTTTGGAATCTCTTCTCTGTTTGATAATTAGTAGACTCTCTGACATCCATTTATATTCATGGGAGAACACTAGACACATCATATACCTAACCATTGCTGTTAGTGGAGCCCTCAAATATTATACTAATGTAGTAAATGTTAATTGCCTCTATAATGTAGACAATTTTTTAGTTAGAGTATCTATTCCCTGCTTTCCAGAATTGTTACATTTATTCACTTCTTGCGCTAATTCTAAATCCCTACTCCATAAATGGAAATTTGTGAAATGTATTACTACAAATGTCAAAGCCTCAAAATAGAAAGTAAAAATGAGGAATAAAAACAAAGTGGGTTAAATCAATATATTATTTCTTTCCAATTGTACTGTGTTTATTATTATTTTTAAAATAGGAACAGCATTGTCTATTCTCCTATATTCTCAGAGTTCTAAATAGATTAACCAAAAAGGATTAATGAAGGATTAACACAACCTTTATAAATGTTATGTGTTTGAACTGTAAGAGCTTTACAAACAAAAACAGGAACACTGGTATCTAGATATAGCTAATACAGTATCTTTTAATCAAAGAATTAGTGAATATTAAAAGCGAAACATAAACTGAGTCCTAGAATTATTAGATTACTTCAACATAGTCATAAAGCTAGATGCTAAACTAATTTAATTTTACTTTGGACATATTAAAAAACATAAGAGGAGAAATCATACACTGAGCCTAGTCTGACAGCAAAGCATAAGTATGGATTCATTTGCAATTTACACAACAAAAATTTATTTGCTCCCAGACATTGTACGAATTGATGCAGAGCAGGGAATAAGGAAGATCTTCCGATGTCCTTGAGAGTTCACAAATGAACTAAAGCAAATCTGTCATATAATATGCTTTTATCCCTTCAGAGCCCTTCTACCATTTTACTGACATTCCATCATTCCCTTCCTCTAATCAACTTTGCTCTCCTTGAACAGTCATTCACCTAACTTGAGAGTTAACTCTAACTTTTATTATCAAGTGTATTCTTGGGATAATTCCACTGAAATTGGAAAATCTAGAAATTTAGATAAACTTAAAGAGCTCAGGGAAAATTTCAAAAATGTGCATTTCCCGCAAGATGGGAAAAGTTGGGTGAAAGAGGCCCATAACAAGCATATTTGAAAAGGCCCATTTTAAGTATACTCAATACTAATTAATTTTAGAACGTGACAGATTGAAACCTTGTTTATTAAAATTTGTAATGGGGTGCCTGAGTGGCTCAGTCAGTTAATTATCCAATCTTGGTTTTGGCTCAGGTCATGATCTCACGGTTGTGGGATTGAGCCTCATGTCTAGCTCCTCACTGACACCATGGAGCTTGCTTGGGATTCTCTCTCTGTACCTCTCCCTCATTCGTGCTCTCTAAATAAATAAATAAATAAATAAATAACTTTTAATATATGCAATAAATTTACTACTATACAATGAAAATAATGAGTAAAAATAAATGTGCAATATTTATCCTAATTTTAATTTTCTGAATCCTTGTGTATTCTCTTCCAGAAATTAGGTTTCATTGAAATAAAGGAAAAGAAGGTAATGTGTTCTCTTGTAAGTGTTGACTTCACCAAATTGGGACAACTCCCACCATCACCACCACTGCTGCCAAAGGACTGACTGTGGACGATTCACTTTGTAAAAGTGGAGGGTCGAGATTCAAATGTTTCATTTCTATTAACTGTTGTTCCCTACTGATTCATTTTGTGACTTAAACCAAAAACCGTTTACTGGGATGCCCGGGTGGCTCAGCCAGTTGGGCATCCAACTTTGGTTCAGGTCACGATCTCATGGTTCATGAGTTCAGGCCGTGCATTGAGCTCTGCGTTGACCACATGAAGCCTGCTTGGGATTCTGTCTCTTCCTCTCTGCCCCTTCCCCAGTCTCTCTCTAGCTCTCTCAAAATAAATAAATAAACTTAAAAAAAAAATCATTTACTGATAATGTGTTTACATGCCATCGTTTTCCTGAGAAGCTAAAAAGATTTAATTCCTTTCTTCTTCATTTTTTTGGTATATTTAAAGAAAAAATAATTATAATACCAACCATTGTCCCACAATGTTATAAATAAAATCTGTTCAAATATTTTGATAACTTATGATAAATATTGCTAAGTACAAAATGCTATTAATTAGCTACACATTGATCACAAGATACCCATTATTGAAGAACAACTTTAAAACTTCGAAACCTTCACTGCTGTTTTGAAAAGAAACAGCATTTGCTTAGAAAGAAGGCATACATTTTGAAACTTCAAAACCTGAAATGTCACATAGCGACAGTGCATTTATTTGAACCTTAAATGCAAGAAGAAAAAAATGTGTATCGCACTAACACTACCCAATACTTCCTCTCACCACCTATTCTTTTTTTCTTTTTTTTTTTTAACGCATTGAAATTATTCTTTGGGTAAAGTGTCCATTTAAATGATTGCTATGTTCTAAACATTTTTTTTTAATGTGATGAGTTGGCCATTCTTCATGCTGCCCAGGTGTTCTGGGCTAATTCTGATGGTTTAAGTGACCTCAGCAGCAGGGAGAGTGACCATAGGAAAGAATATCACTAATCGCAGGAGACCACGAAGCCTAAAGTCACTATTTCTTTGTCTTTTTCTTTTTGTTCAATTAAAGTACTTTTTACCATATTCAGAGCGCAACGACATGGGTTGCTTTCTTTCATTCAACAAATAGTTACTGAGATACTCCGTGAAACTTCCCTCCTTGGTCTACCTACAATCATCAGTTGGTTATAGCACATCTTAATATGCAACATGGCTCAATGAAAAGTCAACTTACATGTGAATTTGGTCATTGATTTTTTTTTTTTTTTTGAATTTGTTAGATCCTCCAAGGCATATTAACAAAGAAATGTGTTTTCATCCACCAAGATTAAAATGGCTGCTTTCTTTTTAAGGAGATCATTTAGATCAGGCCCCAAATCAATGTTTCAGACTTTGATTCTAGATCTCATTTTGAAAGACAAAAAAGCAGAATATATGTCAAAGATGCAAGTAACTATTTTATTACTGAGAGATACGATGTCTAAAGAATATGCAGATATTGAGGGTCTCTTTCTTCTAACAGCCATCATTATTACCACTATAGTTGGTAAAGTAACACTTGGTGGCTCTATAATGACATCTGGATGGAATGCTTCGCTCTCCAGTCACACAAATCTCATGATAATTAGGGCGCTCTTATTTTCTTTCATTTACAATTTGTACCTCCGTCTCTATTTTAATCTTTATTTCCTCCTCTCCTCTGATTACAGACTAAAGTGGAGGTGCTGGCTGTTTGGATTGGAAGGAAAATAAGATCCTTGAGCTAAAATTCAGTCCCTCTTCTAATAAACAGCTCCTGCATGTATTGTGACAGGGAGGAGGGATGTTAGGGGAAAGTTAAATATTTCTTTACCAAACAAGGTCAGGTGCCAGGCCTCTTTACTGGTTGATCTTCCTATTTCTCTTGCTAACACTGGCTGGTACTCAGTTTCCTTTCTGGGATAAGTATCCCAATGGCAGGTTTTATGGGTGCTTGTGTGGGTGATTCAGAGGGCATCAGTAGGCACCCTCCCATTACAAATGTGGCTGATTTGTGACACTCGGTGCTGCTACCCTAATTCCCACACATTCCTAGTTATTGCTGATGGCAATCATCTTTCCTGTGGTCTTTTACTGCCAGATCTCCCTGCCTGATTAAATATTCCCTTATGTAGGGTATGAGTCAAATGCTCAAGCTTGGATAACTATTTCACTCAGCATAATCAAGCCAAATAACGGGAACACAGGCATCTCTGTGCTGCCACTCTGTCAGCCCCAGGAAGTCTCCCTACTTCTATCAGTTTCTAATGCAATAGGGACATATCAGTGGGTCTGTGGACTAATACTTATACAACGTAGCAGCCAAATATCAGTTTTCAATTGTGGCAGGCCCAACTAATTCTTACAAGTGATTCTCTGAAAGATTCCATTCTGTTGGCTTTTGACAGTAAAACAGTCCCTAGACTACCTCTCTGTCTCCAGGAATACTGTACCCCTAAACAGCTTCCACATGATTTTTCTCATGCTCTTTTTAAATAAAAGGAAGCCACTTGGATTAACTGTTGATTCTACTCAATGATTTATATGAGCATGATGTTCTGGGATAGCAGGCCTCAAGACCATACTATTCTTGGAATTTCAAACTGACTCTGCAAATATCTATTGAACACCAACAACATGGGAGGAGCGTGCTGGTAAAACAGCACGAAAACAACAGGAATAATTTTCCCCTTATTGAGTGAAAACGCCTATGGAAAAAAACCTAAAGCAGATAAGGATAAGTGTTTTGAGAATAGTGTGTATGGAAGGCTTTAATGGCAGTGGTACTGTTTAAAATGTAGCAATTAGTGAAAGCCATCCTGGGAAGAAGTTATGTGAGTAGAGTTGAAGAAAGTGAAGGATCATGGGTGGGGGTGGGGGGCTGCAGGGGAAGGAGGGTTGTAACAGATGAAAAAAACAGGTGCAAATGCCCTGAGGCCAAAACACGGGAATTTGTTCGTGAAGCTTAACGTAACACGGGGGTGTTTTCTGCTGTTTGTTTTCAACTGTTTTCCCCAGTCCAAATGCAGGTGCTTCGCACTTAGCATCACACTGCTCCACAATGTTAAGGCCGTGCAAGTCTTAAACTGTTTTGGACACCACAAAACTCCTGGAGCAGGATCCTGCTATTACTAACATTCATATCAAACCATATTTTTAACACATTGTGAACTCCTTTTTTTTTTTTAAACTAAGGTATAGTTGGCATATAACATATTATTTTTAGATGCATAACATCATGTTTAAACATTTGTATATGTTGCAGAATGATCACCGGATAAGTCTAGGGAGCATCTGCCAACATACATAGTTATAACATTGAGTTGCTTGTGGTAAGAACTTTTAAATACACAATACGGTATTATTAAATATAGTCACCTTGCTGTGTGTTACATACCTGTGACTTTTTTATTTTATATAAATAAGCCCATTTTATAAAGAAACATACAGTTAAATCAATCATCCTAGGGATGCCTGGGTAGCTCAGTCTGTCGAACTTCTGTCTCTTGATTTCCACTCAGGTCATGATCCCCGAGTCGTGGAATCGAGGCCTGTGTTGAGCTCTTTGCTGAGCATGGAACCTGCTTAGGATTCTCTCTCTCTCTCTCTCTCTCTCTCTCTCTCTCTGTCTCGGCCCCTCCTCCCTGCTCTCATGGACTCTCTTTCTCTTTAAAACAAAAAATTTTAAAAAATTGGAAAACTCACCTACTCTTAGCATATAATAGATGCCAGTAAATGCCTGCTGACTCAGTGAATCAAAGCTACATATCAGAGATAGATCATTTGTTTTATGAAGATGAGTAATTTGACCATTTCTGTCATTAAGTCTCCATAACTGAATTTGTTCTGAATTTCTTGATCATCATCATCTACCATTGAGCCTCTTAAAGGATGGGGTCAACCTACACACCCAATAATCTTTCCCAATAATAGAAACCTTTTGTAAAGAGTTTACTAATTCCCAGGCACTATGAAAAGCACTGGACATATAATTCCATCTTAACTTTAGTTTGGTTTTAACATCTTCTAAAGACAGGAAGTGAGATTTTGAGGAATCATTATATTGCTATAGGTTATAATAGTATTGGGAAGGTATGAAGTCTGGTGTTTAAGACGAGTCTTGGATTCTATTATAGACAAGCTAATCATGTATTCAAAGAACTGAAAAAGAGAGTGAGGAGAATAATTTGATGTTCCAAAAAATTAGAGGCTTGTACCATGATATTTTCAGTGCTTTGTTCCTCCAATTGTTTTGATCATCCCTTGCTTAAGTTTTGGGAAGGGGAAAGTGACAGAACTTATTGTAACCTGGATTTGCCATTTGCTAATTTTGTGACATCAGGAACCTCTCTGAGGCTCATTCAGATTCATTATCTGTCTAATAGCAATAACATCTATCTTGTAAGTGAGTGTAAGGGGTAGATGAGAAAAATGCAAAGACTTCAGCAAAAAACATATGAAGAGCTCAGCAAATATAGATAGCACCATTCTCGGTTAGCAGAAACAAATCTCGAATCTAGAATCTACAATCCAAAATCATCTCTGCCTCATTCTCAAGTCTAGACATTGAACCACTGCACACAATGCCTACATAATTTTCCAAGCAGTTCTCAGTGATTTCCTGCTGTCAAATATATATATGTCTATTTTTGTAGTGCTTCCCTTCTTTATCTTCTTGTGTCTTTTATAGAAAATGAGGGATAACAGCTGCACGTAGGTGTTCCATTAAGAGACCAAGAGTGTTTACTGCAGTGTCTTGAAAACATTCTCTCTTTTTTGTTTTTAATATCTTGTGGGGGAAAAAAAAATTCAATAATCCATTCCCTCAGCCAGTCTCAGCTTAGCCAAATTCCTAAGGGACAATTTAAGGTGAAAACTTCACTAGGGTGTGTTTCTTTTAAGAGGAAGTGGTGAGGAGTAGATTTCACCACCCATACTTGCTAAGACCCCTGTAGAGAAATAATTCTCACCAACCTCAGCTACAGGCTATAGCTTTTACAAATATAACAACTGACAATGGCTTGTTTTGGCATCCGTTCACAATGGAGAGTTAAAGTCTGAAGACACAGTTAAGTATTTACAGGTCATGGCAAAGGAGGGTCGAAATGGGGCAGATGGCCCTAATTCACTTAGCCATCATGTAAAGGATCCGTCATACCCAAGGACCCACTACCATGGTTTGGATAAAAAAAAAGGTGACTATATTTCATACTGCACTTTCTAGCAATGACAGAACACTTCAGGAAAAATGACCTGTTAATTATTTTATTAAGTGAAGTGTATAAAAGTGTGATCGTGGTAAAAATGTTCCCCTTTCAAATACCTTTCGCGGTTTAGAACCTCCTCACGCAAAAATAATAAACTTGGCACTAATACAGTCTAAAGATGCCAATTTCAAATATTTTTGAAAATAGGACTATTTTTCACATCAAACGTGAGTAGTCCTATAATGTAAAAAGGTAGATTAAATGGATGCTCTTTTAGAACAAGCTTATTTTATAAGTTCAAGTTTAAATAGGTGCATATGGAAAGTCAACCCATGAAAATAATGAGCCTGTTGTGACGCAAACATGTTAGTTTGGTTATTTCTGGTGACAGCTGCAGTTTTATATTAGTTTTAGCGTCCAGTTTATTTTATTTTATTTTTTTTCTCCAGTTGCACAATACTGAAACACAGGAATCCACACAGAAAACTCAAAGCAAATGGAAATAGTTCTCATAGTACTTTTGGCAACCTCAAGTTGCTATTGATTTGAACAAATGAAATTTGAAATGGAAGTAGATTTAGAGGCTCCTGGGTGGCTCAGTTGGTTGAGCACTGACTTCAGCTCATCTCATGATCTCAGGGTTCCTGAGTTTAAGCCTCACATCAGGCTCACTGCTGTCGGCACAGAACCCACTTTGGATCCTCCGTCCCCCTCTCTCTGCCCTTTGCCTGCTTGCACGTGTGCGTGCACTCTCTGTCTCAAAAATAAACACTAAAAAAACAGAAAAGAAATATTAAGTAGGAGATTTTTGTATTAACTTTCAAGACTTATAACTCCTCTAATTGCTGCTTAATACTGTTAACAGAGGGGCTCCTGGGTAGCTCAGTCAGTTAAGCATCCGACATTGGCTCAGGTCATAAGCTCACAGTTTGTGGGTTGGAGCCCCATGTGGGGCTCTCTGCTCTCAGCACAGACGTTGCTTGGGATCCTCTGTCCCCGCCGCCCCCCCTCCCCCATCTCATCACCTCTCGCCTGTGTGCTGTCTCTCTTTCTCAAAAATAAACATTAAAAAAATATAACAGAACAGAAAATACTCAAAGCTGACAAATAGGCATAACAATTACATTCCAATATTATCAATTGATAAAGAGTGAAAAAAAATCTTGTTAATTTAGACTAACAAGCGGCAAAGAGCACATATCCCTGAGAACTAACTTGCATACAGTTTAACAGTGTGTCACGTGTTTCACAGTGAGCTCAGTACAAGTTTAGATGACGGGGCATACAGGTACCTGTCTAAAATCCATTGAATACAAGAGCTCCTGGGTGGCTCAGTTGGTTGAGCATCTGACTTCGGCTTAGGCCATAATCTCATGGTTCATGAGTTCGAGCCCTGCATCAGGCTATGTGCTGACAGCTCGGCTCCTGGAGCCTACTTTGGATTCTGTGTGTGTCTCTCTCTCTGACCCTCCCCTGCTCATTCTCTCTCTCTCTCTCTCTCTCTCTCTCTCTCTCTCTCTCTCTCAAAAAATAAACATTAAAAGAATTATTAAAAAAATTTAAAAATCCATTGAATACAAAATGTCACCCTTTTTTCTCCATTATATATTTACAGGAAATAGTATTATACACCCAGAGTTAGAAAGGAAAGAAGTCTAGTTTCTAAAGTCAACACAAAAATACTCAGTGGTGTAAGTGCATGTTTATAAAACACTAAATTTACTATAAAGATATATATCAGAATCAACTAGAGTGTCTTCTAAGCTTTCCACTTTTAAAAACTATTAAAAATTAAGTTCAAATCATATTTGTGGGAATGCTAAACATCTGAGGAACATGGTTTGAAAAACATTGGTCTAGTTCAGTGAGAGGTCATATTCAAAGATATTTTAAGTCGGAAACTGACCAAGAATGGACAGTCCCTGTACGTTTGTCTCAGCCTGTTCTTTTCAAAGTTAATGTATTTATTTTTATTTATTTATTTATTTATTTTTATTTTTAAACATTTATTTATTATTGAGAGACAGAGAGAGACAAAGCATTGGCATGGGAGGGGCAGAGAGAGGAGATGACACGGAATTCAAAGTGGGCTCCAGGCTCCAAGCTGTCAGCACAGAGAGTGACGCGGGGCTCGAACCCACAAACCGTGAGATCATGATGGGAGCCGAAGTCGGATGCTTAACCGACTGAGCCACCCAGATACCCCTATTTATTTTGAGAGAGGAGGAGAGGAGGGTGGGACAGGCAGAGAGAGAGGGAGAAAGAGAGGTGGGGGTAATTCTAAGCAGACCCTGCGATATCAGTGCAGACCCTGTTGAGGGGCTCAAACTCACAAACCCACGATCGCAAGATTGTGACCTGAGCCAAAATCAAGAGCCAGACACTCAACCTACTGAGCCACCCATGTGCCTCTGTTTCAGTCCTGTTTTAAAAGTATTTATCCCACATTGCTTTAGTCCAAAGGTTCTCAACTGACATGATTTTGAGTCCAAAGGGACATTTGACAATGTCTGGAGATATTTTTTTGTTTTCAAAACTGTTAAGGGAATGGTACTACTGGTCCTAGTGAATAGATTTTTGCTAAACATCCTGAGATGCATAGGACATGCCCTATAAGAAAGAATTATGCAGTGAAAAATGTCAATAATCCTAAGGCTGAGAAACACAACATTATACCACTAACGTTAAATTAAAAACGTTGATCATGGGGTGCCTGGGTGGCTCAGTTGTTTAAGTATCCAACTCCTGATTTTGACTCAGGTCATGATATAGTTCATGAGTTCGAGGCCCACATGGGGCTCTGCACTAACAGTGTGGAGCTTGCTTGGGATCTCTCTATCCTTCTGTCTGTCCCCCTCCCCCCCCCCCCACACACACACAAATAAATAATAAATAAATAAACTTTAAAAATTAAAAAAAATTATCATTATGTTCTTTTGTTGGAAACTCTATAGAAAAATCTTATCCCGCACAATTTCACGCTATGTAAATAGGGGCTCAAAATAATCTTAAAAACTATTTGATACCTAAATGTCTTTTTTTCTTTAAATTTTTTTAAAGTTTAGCCATTTTTGAGAGAGAAAGACACACAGAGTGTGAGTAGGGAACAAGCAGAGAGAGAGGGAGACAGAATCTGAAGCAGGCTTCAGGCTCTGAGCTGTCAGCACAGAGCACAACGTGGGGCTCGAACCCACCAGCTGTGAGATCATGACCTGAGCCGAAGTCAGATGCCCAACTGACTGAGCCACCCAGGTGCCCCTTGATACCTAAATGCCTTCAAATGACAGATATTACTTATACCATAAATGTTTTAAAGTTTCTAAATATGCTTGGAATAATTTCCATATAACCATGGAGTCTAATGATAATATCATGATTCAAGAGACAGAACAATATCACCCTGTCCTTATATAATATTTGCCATTTGGATGACTACTGATCATGCAATTTCCAGGCACCCTATTCTGAAGCAAGATCATGAACCTCCATACACTCTGGTATTTTGTTTAGACAAAGGTTTTGACCTAGATGTATTGTCTCAATAACATAATTTACTCTGATGGCTCCCAACTTCAAAAATTATCTAGATTATTTGAAAATGGCCTTCTTTAGCATGGGATATTGTAGGCTATTTCTTGCACTGTGCATTCTGGTTCCAAATTACCTCCCTGCAAATAGCATCCGTGTTATAGTTATCAGGGCCTTTGACATTTTTTTTATAGTAAAGAACACCACCACAAATACTCTGCGAATGTAGTTTTATAGGATGAAGATTTGTAACGTACATAATTGCAAAACTTCATAAATGCATATGCCATGTTACCCTTAATAGTAATTCAACAGAGAGGCTTCTCAGCCATCATTGAGCTTGGAACACTCAAAGTCAAAATTCGCAAGTTAATGGCTTGCCCTTTTCTGACAGCACTCCAGATTTTCACGCTATAACTAACACTTTGACTCATTCAACAACTGAACTGTTGACAGGGGCACTTAAACTAGTCAGAAGAGTAAAAAATACCAAGTACATCAAAAGCTAGGGGATATGGAAGGAAAATAACAAAATTAACGAAAACAATGAAGTTTGGGATTTTGCTCGTATCAAATATCCCAGGTGAGTTTTCCTATCTCATTTATGTTATATATCAAATACAGTATAAATTTTCTCTGGTAGGTGTATATTTTAAGCTAGTTAAGAGGAAAAATGGATACTTAACACCCAATGTTATTTTAAAGGAGAATTCTAAAGTCTTATACTCATTATTTTAATATTTCAATGTCTTTGTATTTACTTACTGACTTCACTAGAAACACTCTCAATAAAGATATGACATATATAAAAACAAGAAAATATTTTTCATAAACATTAAAGATACATCCAAAACCGTTGTCAGAAGTGGGGTAACATTCCAGGTAGACGAGTGTGCATTACCTAATAAGTTTTATTTTAAAACCCAGCAATCAGTTCAGAATGTGTTCTAAGACAAAACCCATTTGCAGTCCTAAGTCACTTGCTCTCAGGCTGGTCAGTACTGTAAACAAAATAAATAAATCTATGCCACGTTACCGTATGCTTTGGTTTATGAATTTGAGCCTCCTGTCTTGACTACCAACTCACCCTACCAACAGCATCTCTGTTAAGAATCTTAGAGGTAGATGGAGATCAGAAAAGTCAAATACTTCAGCACAAACAGAATATTTTAATGTTAAAAGTACTGTTAGCATCGCTGATTCAAGGAGAGTAGATGATCCTTGGAATTCATTTATATGGAAAAGTTAAAGAATGCCCATATATAATCATATTTTAATTAGAACTTAACATATTCAGTATTCTCTTTGTAAATCATTCTGTAAGAAAAGAGTACCTTGACAATATTAACGGAATATATGATTTGCATCCTTGAAAGCCTAATGAATGAGCTTTTTTTGCAATTATATAAATGCATAGTTAAGACCACCATACAGTTGAAAGTACGTAAGGAATAGGAAGGAAGATTTTAGGAGAATGAATTTCTTTCAATGCATATCTAGAGCATCTATGTCACTGGGGCCCTTTCATTCTATCTGCACGGCCCTGATTTTCTTGTCTAGACCACATGTTTTGATTCTTTAAAAAATATTTTCGTAAATGAATTTTATTCTATGCAATTAGTATTATTAACTCTTTCTTTTAACTTTGATACAACATGTTATAATGATTAAAAGGATGAGCATATCTGGATTTTAGACTTCCTCACTGAACTGGCAGTTTCCTCATCAGTAATATAACACTATGAATAGCCTCTGGCACATGGATTTGTTGACAGACTAGATAAAATAACGCTGTAAAAACAGTTAGCACTGATAGTTATTACTGCCTTGGTTTGGCATTCTTAGTAAATTTAGAGTCTAACGATATCCAAGAATTATCATGACTCTATATAAATGATAAATCCATTTATATAGATTTGGGCTCTTCCAGTGTAACTGGAGAGAGTCTTCTTTTAAACAGACACACACCCAATACCACCAAAAATATCATAAACACTTCTGGAACACCCATAAAAGGAGACTGACTTTTTCCTGATATCCTAAATTATTTGGAAGGAAAGAAAGCATTATGTAGTTATTCTAAGGGATCAATGGAAAGGTATAGAATTATATATAATTGGTAACTAAAGCCATAAATTAGGAAGAAATTATTTCCTACTTTGCTAATATGTGCAGCATAAAGGAAAATGTCAGAAAGAAACTCCAGAGCCCATAATTACAGATACCGGTTCTTAACTACACTTATTAAGGACTGTTATCATTAATTTAATGTGGAGAAACCAAAGACTTGTACCAGATAGTGGTATAGTCTTCATTCTTCATCATATAAAAATATATATTCTAAGCTGTAGATCACTCTCTGTATTTTGGATGTAGACTCATCTCGAGGATTCTTTTAGTTATCCTCTATTCAGTACATACTCATTGAGGTTTTGCTCTGAAGCATCTACTGTACTAGAAGCACCGAGAATATATCAGGAAACAAGAGAGACTTAGTTCCTGCCCATGTAGGCACTGTAATATAAATAAAAAGATACATGTTGTCCTAGTGATTACAAGTGTGTTTCCCATTAAGGAAGAAGTTAGCAAATAAAGATTCTTTAGAGCTGAAAGAGAATATAGGAGGATCAGGGAGACTGAACAGCATGCTAGATGCAAAAAAAATAGCACATGGGAAAGTTGGAGTCCAGAGTGAATGCGGCTCCATTAAAGAATTGAAGTAATTAAAATATGCCTGAAGATGTAAGATGTGGTAAGGTTGTGGTCAAGGCAGGTAACAGACCAAGGAAACAGGTTCATGGGAAACCAAAATCAAATTAAGGATTGTCTTACTCTGTTTGGGCTGCTGTGACAAAGCACCACAGGCCGGCTGGCTTATAAACAACAGAAATTTATTTCTCCTAGTTCTGGGGGGCAGGGAGTGAGAAGTCTGAGACTAGGGTGTCAGCATGGTTGGGTGAAAGCCCTGTTCCCAGTCACAGGCTTCTTGTATCCTGGCATGGTAGAAGGAGCCGGGAGGCTCTGTGAGGTCTTTTTTACGAGGGTACTAATTGCATTCATGAGGGCTCCACCCCCATGACCTAAGCCCCTCTCAAAGACCCATCCTCATAGTTCCAGCACGTTGGACGTCAGAATTTCAACTTCGGAATTTTGAGGGACACCAATACTGGGATTGCAATGATTTTACAATTTTATGTCATGTAGTCAAAGGTACAAGCTGGTCTGGGTGAACCCAGCCTACCTGTTATGAGTCGATCGTTAAACAAACTTTTACTGAACACTTACTACTTCCCAAGTACTGGGTGTACACCATGGGTACAAAAGGTTGGCAACAGTCATGGACTAGACATAGGCCTAAGTAAAACTTTCTTTTTTTAAAATGTTTATTTATTTACTTTTGAGAGAGAGAGAGAGAGAGAGAGAGAAGGAGGAGGAGGAGAGGCAGAGACAGAGAGAGAGAGAGAGAGAGAGAGACAGAATCTGAAGCAGGCTCCAGGCTCTGAGCTGTCAGCACAGAGCCCAATGCAGGGCTTTAACCCATGACCCACAGGATCATGACCTGAGCTGAAGACAATCACTTAACCAACTGAGCCACCCAGTCACCCGAGACCTGAACAAATCTGATAGAATTTACCTAATAGAACTGCCATCTAGTGGTAAGAAAAACAAACTTGTAATTATAATAAAATGTAATAAAGTTGGAAACACAAAGCAAAGACACATACATCAGTCTATGAAGTATCACAGTATCCTTATAATTTAAAGTTCTGGGGACAGAAAAACTTATGTACATGCAAAGGTCAAAACAAGATAAATCATTATATAATATGACATTCATAATACTCTATTTACATAAAAAAGGGAAAAAAAAAACAAAGAAAACTAAACTCCTTGTTACCAGGGGAAATGCACTGGGGATGTGACAGTTGTAGACTATTGAGTTGCCAAGGCTCAAAGTTGCTAAAGGGTCAGAACTAATTACAATGGAAGGTTTTATATTATAGTAATACCAAGTATATACTCTTAGTCAGTGTATGGCATTTCAGGATCTAACACACGATTCAGAATCAAATCACATCCATTTGTTTTCTTGCTATGGTAAATATGCATAGGAATATTTACCATTTCAACTATGTTTAAGCATACAAGTCAATTGCATTATTTACATTTAGAAACACTTGTTATTTTCCATATTTTTATTTTTGCAATGGACAATTTTACAAATATGTGTAAATGTCTGTCTATCTATCGATAGATAGACAGACAGACAGGGAGAGAGAGATTTAAATGGGAGCCTTCACGCTGACATGGAATGAAATCCTGTAATTCGATAGCCACCTTTATCTTCTAAGACAGGTTTCTTTACCTGTTTCTTAAAGGTATTGACATAAGCCCACAAGTTTGTATATTAATGACTGAGGAACTTAAAAGATCTCTCTGGCTTCATTCTGCATTTTTAAGAAGGTATATTGTGTGAAAAGGAGGAAAACAATTCCTGACAAAAATGGGGTGGGGATATTTGCAATGACCACACTTGGGAAATTCTTGCTAGAGCATCTTCTGCCATTAACCACAACCAATAGTGTGATTTTCAGCAAATGACTCAAGTTCTTCATGTCTCAGGTTTTCCATGTGGAAAATGTGGGTGCTAAATCAGATGACTTTACGTTTATTTAGGGACAAAGCCACTAGGGCACATTACATACAGAAGGTACATTAAATACTCTAAGATAATTCAATACACAGTGTTTACTGACTCTACTAGATTCAATTCCCCCTTTGCTTGGGTTGGCAAAGATCTTGAGCACTGTCCACCCTCACTACCCACCTCGTCCTAACTGGCATCTAACACCCACTTCAAATGCCTAAAGTAGTAAGATATAGGTGAACATGATTAGTGTTGTCATGGACTGAGGTATGTGTCCATCAGCGTGCTTTAAGAAATCTTATCTGGGGGTTTGAATGAAGATATAGTGTAGAAGTGGATGCTGTTGGAGTCTGCCCAGATCTCCCTTTTAAGACCTTAAGACCAAGACTCTCCTTTTTCTAGTTTCCAGGAATGGTGGTAGTTGACAATTCACAAGGCATACATTTGCCCTTTGTGGGGTTAGCTCACATCCAACGACTGTTCCATGCTGGCTCAAAAGGAATTCTCAAAGCCTGAATTCAGAACAAATCTGATGGCATGGACTGATACCTCTTTCGTAACGGCAATGAGATTCAAGTCCCTCCTCTGCTCAATCCTACCTTCCTTAATGTACTTTAGGTTTCTTTTCCGGAAGCACTTTCCAGCAAGTCTCATGCACACATCTGCTTCCCAGGATTTACTTCCAGGGATGCGAACCTAAGATGTATATGATATGACAGGAAATTATTTAAGAGAATGTCAGTAATCACAAAGCTTGAAAATATATACAGTCTTTTGCTTACTTAATAAAGTCATACACATTTTTCCCTTTTTTCCTTCTCAGATCATAATAACTTATATTTCTCATCAAACCACATGGAGGAGAACTTAGGCTTTGATGACATGAAACATGACTTCAGGTGTCATAGAGCCCATCTCGATCATGAATACGGACTTCCATTGAAATAGTATTAATTATAAGTAAAGAATGCCTGATAAGATTTCTGTTTGAAGGACTCATGGAGAGAGTAGCATTTTATTCTCATAGTTCAATATTTTGAGGAACATTTTATGAAAGATAAAGTACTTCTAATTTCACAGGTAATAGAACCAGGACTAATCTAATCTTTGCTTCCAGCCTTGAATGAACCGAGATGACTGGAAACAAATCTGGAAATGGAATTTAGCAGGCGTCTCAAAGCTCCTAAAACAATTAATGGCATTTACTGGGGACAAATATGTGCCTTTTGTTAAAAAAAAAAAGCCACTCAGGTTTGAAATGTAAGAATTCTATGAGTTACCGAATTAATCTTTTTTTAAAAAGTAGAGAGGAAAACTACAGTGTGTAATAAATCTGCCTTTAATGAACCCTTGACTCCATTCTCTAACTTTAATTTTTTTTTTTTAATTTTTTTTTTTCTTTTCAACGTTTTTGTTTATTTTTTTGGGACAGAGAGAGACAGAGCATGAACGGGGGAGGGGCAGAGAGAGAGGGAGACACAGAATCGGAAACAGGCTCCAGGCTCCGAGCCATCAGCCCAGAGCCTGACGCAGGGCTCGAACTCACGGACCGCGAGATCGTGACCTGGCTGAAGTCGGACGCTTAACCGACTGCGCCACCCAGGCGCCCCTCTAACTTTTAGAGACCAAAAGCAATTTAGCTGGTCTCTCTATACTCCGTGGGAGGCTAGTTTTCATTTTCAGCATGACCCGCTGGTTAAAACTGCAGGTGCAGCGGGGTTAGGTTCAGGTCCACTTGTCCTTTCACATTCTGCACACTCACCCAACAGCTCTCTACTTAGTGGATGAGTGACACTGGTCAAGTGGGCTCATCACGTTGTGGCTTGTTTCCACCTGCAAAATTGGAGCAAAGGACACTGCTCTTCCCAAAAGTTTGCGGTGGGAATAAAGGGCAATACACATTCTTGGAATATAGTAACTGATAACTGGATTTTATTAAATATCTCTTTTTTTCAATAAGATTTTGTTTTGGTTCTAGCTAAATGGGCCAGGCTTATTTTAAATATATATACATATATATATATATATATATATATATATAATATGTGTATGCATGGACATATGCATACATATGTGTTTATGTGTGTATGCATATATTATATATATATTTTAAATATATATACATATATTTATTTAAACAAGTTTAACATTCCAATATAGTACAAACTTTGAAATGATATCAAGTCATTCTGCGTGGTTTGTTTTTTTTTTCCTTTCTCTACTTAAAACTCCCAGGTAATACAATACTCAAATGGTGCCGTAACTTTTGCAGCCCTTAAACTGTGAGATTTCTTTCTTCATTTTGACAGATCGCCCAGCAGATATGAATGATCTCACACCTAACAAAAGCCTAATCTGCACCTGCAGCAAAGGGTACTTTAAATGGGGGCAGCGGCTAATTCTTTTCCACAGCCCCTCCTGGGGTAGATCATCCTTCCTTCCTTATTTGAGGTGGGTTCAGAGGGCTGATTGCCTCTGTTCCTTATAGTAACATTAACTAGCAAGGTCTTTTGGACAACTGTTTCTCATTAGGATTTTAGAAATATCATATTGTTTTTATTAGCAAGAGTATGAAGTTTATCTTTCTAAAAACTGGTACTCACTGACTTTGAGTTGCCCTCAAAACTGAAATGCAATGATTAACAATCACAATTTGTTTCTATATATTCCCCAAGAGATTGAAAAAAAAGTCTAACATTTTTAGAGCAAGTTAGTTTGGGGCAGGAAAAATTGATTTGAGACCCAGTAGCCTTCTATTCTACATAATGACTGGTATTTAACCTTACCTGGATACATTGATACATTGATTTTTTTTAACATCGAAAAGTCCTTTTTTAATAATTGATATTAATTTACTTAATTAGAGCAGAGAACAAATATAATGAGGTTGTATCTCCTCAAATGCAGCAAATGATTTGTAACTAAGTATTATGGACTTCTATCATTAGTTTCTCTTTGTATTTTTTTATTTCTAAACTTAGTAAAATTTTCATTTAAGTAAAAATAGACTGGTAAATGCAATCAAGATATAGATATCAAACCAATGTGAAGAATGTGAAATACTTTTAAATAAGAAATTTTCAATGATTATGTTATTTTTTTCTATTCTGACCATTTCATATTTGCTTCCCATTGAGCAAGCTAATATTTTTACCATTATAGATGTTTTTGAAATTAGAGCATCTGTTTGATTTGACAAGGACTAATAATGAATCAATATGCTTTCTTTACATTTATAATCATGATGTGAAAGGTCCACACTTATTAGATTTCTTGAGTTATAATCTATTGATAAAATTGTACAACAGTATTTCTCACATATCGTAAAATAGGAAAAATTAAACCTCTTATCATTTAATGGCTTGACCAATTGCAGCCTTAAAAAAGACTCATACATGTGTAGTAGGTTACTTAAAGGACTTAGGATTTATTCTGGCTATGGTAAAATAGTCCTAGATTGATTTCTAGGACTGATGGAGCCACCCAGATGCCCCTAAGGCATAATCTTCTAAAATCTGTTATAATAGTTTGCATGAAAAGAAAATAAATAAAAGAAGAGCAGGTATAAGATATTTTATAGTAGGGACACCATTTCTTTTAAAATTTTTGAATGTTTTTATTTATTTTTGGGCCAGAGAGGGACAGAGCATGAGCAGGGGAGGGGCAGAGAGAGAGGGAGACACAGAATCCGAAGCAGGCTCCAGGCCCCGAGCTGCCGGCACAGAGCCCAAGGCGGGGCTCGAACTCACCGACTGTGAGATCATGGAGCCACCCAGGTGCCCCAGTAGGAACACAATTGTTAAAAATTTGAATCCTTATTAGTTAATACAGTGCGTGAATAAGTCTAACTGAAAATAAGCAGATGCATGCATTCATTCATCCACATGCAGCTAAGTTACAGAGCCCTCTTATGTATCAGGTGTGATGTAACTAACTGCCTTATGGAGCCGACAAGGTAGTGAGAGTGACTGATAAGTAAATAGCTGTAAATCCAAGTGCAAGATGTAAAGGCTAGTAAGCCTCCAAATCAGCCTGGAGCATGTGGAGCACAAACATTACTCGCCGTTCATCATGCACTAAGGTTACCAAATTGTATTGTTTGGCCTGAGTCGGAAGTAGAGTGCATAGCGCAGAATAGGGGCTTTGAGGTCCAATTTATAGTTTT
Source organism: Panthera uncia (assembly GCF_023721935.1). Taxonomy (NCBI): domain Eukaryota; kingdom Metazoa; phylum Chordata; class Mammalia; order Carnivora; family Felidae; genus Panthera; species Panthera uncia. The sequence goes on along the minus strand of NC_064811.1, from coordinate 24,026,049 downwards.
CAATGATTTAAGTGATTTACACATGATTTGAAATTACTTAAATACCGTAAGGGGTTTCTTTTAGTTTTAAATCCTTCCAGCCGCTGGAAGATGGGTCCTCAGACAAGCTCTTTAAATAGGTGGGCGTTGTTTTACCCATAAGTTGAATATAACAAGCGAACCACTTATTTCATTGAGTCAGGTAACTGACTGAGAGAATGGACATGAAGCACGACACTGTACGTGTCACGTGGTAGGTCCCTGTTGCAAGTTGGGCTCCAAGAAAGCCAGCTCTGAGACAGAGATTAGCATTCAGGAAGCATATCGGGAAGCCCTTTTAGGATGAATACCTGTGGGAGAAGCAAGAGAAGCATAAGATGGGTGGTAGTCAGACAAGGGCCTCAGAGTCCCACACTAGGGGGGGTTGCTATCTGATACCCCCACATCAGCTAGTCACCAGGGCTGGCTGCTCCTGTGACGTAGATACACCATCCCATTGGGCCAGATGAGTCTCTTACTACCAGCAATTTCCAGATGAGGCTGATGGCCAGGAGATGTTCACAGCAACATTCCCAGCAGCTGGGGAGTCGGTCCTGAAGTCCTTGAGGGAAGATCTCGGAGGCTCCACACAGGACCCACTACAGAAATCAATGGACGTTAATTATTGAGCATTAGATATTGCTACTATACAAACAGTTTAAGTGGACTTGAATTAGATAAGAGTGAGTTTGGGGAGCCTGGGTGTCTCAGTCAGTTGGGCATCAGACTTGGGCTCGGGTCATGATCTTGTGGTCCATAAGTTCGAGTCCCACGTCGGGTTCTGTGCTGACACCTCAGAGCCTAGAGCCTATTTCAGAGTCTGTGTCTCCATCTCTCTCTTTCTCTCCCCCACTCATGCTCGCTTGCTCGCTCTCTCTCTCTATCTCTCAAAAATAAATATTTTTTTTTTTAAAGGGTGAGTTAAAATGGTGGTAGAGATGCAGGAGTGCTCAGATTTTACCAATAATACCAGCAACTAGAGATGTTAAAAAGAAGTCCTGAAAACATTGATCCACTTTGACTCAACAATTACATTCCTACAAATACATCCTGAGGAAATAATAGGGAGGCACAAAAATCTTTAACTTTAAGATTGCTTATAAAAGCATTATAGTAGAAATAAAAGATGAAACAAGTTAAATGTCCAATAGTAGTGAATGCGTAAATGGTACATCCACTATTGAATCTATTATGATAAATTCACGATTAGAATACACTTTGGTCATTAAGATAATAGTTTTAACAAATGCTTATTGAGATGAGAACAAGTTCATGGCATGCAAAGTCGGAAGGATAAAGCAGTTCACGAAGTCTATATACTACATAATATTTCTTCATGAACACACACAAAGATTTATTCCAAAGTGTCAATGATGATTATCTCTGAAAGCTGGGGTTATGGGAAATTATATTTTCTTAGTTTTACTTATTTGTATTTTCTTTTCTTTTTCTTCATTATTAAACATAGTATTCACATGATAGAGTATTATAATGTATACATATACATATAGTCCACAGAAGAGTGATAGAAGGGAAACACAAACCTTCACCCCCAAACCAATAAAATACTATAATGTGACATATTCTATATACTATCCTACACGAGCATAATAATGATTATCATATAAAATAAAAGTCATATGATCTCAGGGCACTTCATGTGCCTAGATCATCTCATCAAAATGAGAAATACGAACATGTAGAACACAAAGAAAAATTTAAGAAAGTTCTTAGATCAGTCCAGAGTGATTTGAAGTTTATAACTTTGGATTGTTCACATTTAGATGCGGTACGGTCTAGTGTTAAGACCGTTGGCTCTTGGGGCGCCTGGGTGGCTCAGTCAGTTAAGCGGCCGACTTCGGTCAGGTCATGATTTCGCGGTCCGTGAGTTCGAGCCCCACATCGGGCTCTGTGCTGACAGCTCAGAGCCTGGAGCCTGTTTCAGATTCTGTGTCTCCCTCTCTCTGACCCTCCCCCATTCATGCTCTGTCTCTCTCTGTCTCAAAAATAAATAAGCGTTAAAAAAAAAAAAAAAAAAAAAGACCGTAGGCTCTTAAGTCACTTTTCTAGTTTTAGATTTTATTCGCTTCCAAACCGAAAGGATATTCCATAAGGGCTCTGACTAGGGAGAATATATAAGAGAGTAGCATTCTTTAATATGGATGCTCTATTGCTATTCACACAGTGTACATTTGTAATCCAGATGTTGGCATCTGGTGCTTATACAGGAATCTGTTTTATGTTTTGCAATTAAGCTGCTTTATTTCTGCAATTTAGTTTTTCAAAGTAAGTCCTAAACTTTGCATTCACATTTATTAATTGTCATTTTACTAGTTTTAGCAGTTAACTAGAAAGATAATTGTTTGTTTGTTTGTTTGTTTTTAATAGTATCTAGTATGCCCTTGATGGATTGATTGATTCTCTAAGCTCTTTGCCATCTGTAGTTTTACAAATGAGGTGCTGAAAAAAAGCCAGGCCGGAGTGTTAGGGGTCATATGGAGCATGTGTCTACGATTTGCTCTTTAAGAACTTGACCCTCATCGACCCCACCCTCTCAGCCGTCAGGGGTTTCAGACACAGAGGGAGCCGAGCCGCCTTTGTGTGAAGGAGCTGCCATTGCCAAGGGTACAACCTCTCCTCCGGAGCAGCCCACCTATGACTGGTTGAAGTGGAATCAAAAGCCGTGACCCCTTTGTCTCAATTCAGACCAGCCCTGAGCAGCCATCCTAGCTCTGAGCTCCCCGTGGAATCAGGGGGAGGCCTTGAATGCAACTGTATCACGGGAGTTCTGCTGCCTCCTTGACTCAACCCCACTACTCTCACTCCTCACCACTGTCATTCCCCCTTAACAATCTCTGGAAACTCAACCGTTACCGAGATCTGCCTCAGAATACTTCCCAGATGGTCCAACCTAAGACAATCCTGACTATCTCATAGGCTTGCGTTTTTCACTTACAAAGATAACATTATAGTCTTTAATTACTTTGTTTAAATACTTCAGTAAAATTAAGACACAAACTTCTTATAGTATCTCAGAACTTTTGGTTTAATAACGCCATTACATGGTTCATGTAGCATGGCTTTTTACTCAAGTCTTGTTATTGCCTAGGAATCATAATTTCCTCTTTCAAAAGTCTAGAGCCCCTTTGCATCACCAACAGCATGCTTTCAGGGGTGTAGTTAATGAGATTCACATGTTTTTGTTTTTTTGACTATCAATAAAATATTTGTATCGGTGGTCACAACTTTACCTTTTCTATGAGTCCCAAAAATCGTCCACACTAATTCTGCAACCATAAGTTACTAGAACTGCCCGTCTATTATTACTACTCTTTAAATTCTAAAATAATACCAGATGTCAAATATTATTTAAAGCATTCATTTACCAAACATTGTGTTGAGAGCTTTATGTGCATATTTCGTTTACTTCTCCAACAGTTTATGAGACCACAGTCGTGGTCTCCATTTTGGAATTGAGAAAACCAAAGCACAGAAAGGTTAAATTACTTACATAAGGTCGTACACCTATGGATTACATGCTTGGGATTTTAATCTTGACCACCAGGGCAACTTTGCCACTTCAAATTTCTTCATGTTTATTGGTATCTATCTGGACCCAAAACGTGGCACTTTGGACAGCAAATAGGTGTTCCTTTTTTTTTTTTTTTTTTTTTGAAACTTAAGCATATTAAGTTGCCCATTCTTTTGAAATTCCCAAACCATTAGATGCCTTTAAGAGTATAATGACTAGTCAGCCCTATCTTCCACTTCCCCTGTCTTCATTCTAGTCCAGCCACAGGAAGTTTCTGGCTGATCCTTGGACATATGACACACATTCTTGCTTGAGAATTTGATATTTTTCTGTTTTCCTCTATCTAGAATGCTCTTTGCTAAGATATCACTATGGGTCAACCTACTTCATATCAGTATTTATTCAATGGTCACCTTCTTAGTAAAACTTAGTTTAGCCTTTCAAAATTTCTCCCTTGAAATCTGTTCCCAGCACTCCCTTTCTCTAATTTATTTTTCTTCCAAGGTATCATCACCATCCATTTTTTTTTTTTTTTGGTTTTTGTTTTGTTTTTGTCTATACTCCTGCAGTAGATTTTAAACTCTATAAGGTGTTTGTCATTTTAGTCCAGTATTACATCTCCAGGAATTACAATAATGTTTCATATAAAGTGAAAACTCAAAAAATATTTGCTTAAAATGCATTAAATGGGGAGGAAATAAAATAATTGGTCTAAAATCGTTTAGTGACAGATCACTCTGATTTTTTTTTTCATTTTGATGTTTCTTCATTTGTTTTTGAGAGATAGCATGCATGAGTGGGGGCATAGAGAGAGAGGAAAAGAGAAAATCCCAAGCAGGCTCCATGCTGTCAGCATAGAGCCTTCTGCGGGGCTCCACCCCACAAATCATGAGATCATGACCTGAGATGAAATCAAAAGGTGGTTGTTCAACCGACTGAGCCATCCTGGTGCCTCCATAGTGACAGATCAGTGTTAAAAGAAAATGCATCAGGTAGTATTAATCAAGAATACGCTTGAGTGCATATTTTCAAAGAAATAAAAACCCACTAGCATTTACTTGGCACTTAAAATATGTGAGGCAGTACTTTAGATGTTAGGAGTGCCACGATGAAGAAAGTATGTAAAGTCCCTGCTTTCATAGTGATAACATTTCAGCTCACTTTCCTGCACAATGCTTGTATCACCATGCTGTCTGAACAGGTTTTGGGGATGAGAATGAAGCAGATAATAAACCAACATCATTGCAAAAGAAAATCTGTTTTGCAGCTAATTTTTCTTTGAAAATATTTCTTCTTAGGAATAGGTTGGGTACAGGGAACCCGTGTTATTAGTTCTTTTCAGGACTTAAATGTTAATATTTACTGACCATCTAAACTGCCGAAATGCAAAAGAAAACAATTATATGGTGGATACTTTATTAGTATTTGAAAATGGGTCCACATCTGAGAACATTCCCCTTATGTCTCATGTTAAAGTATAACATTAGGGCCGCCTGGGTGGCTCAGTCGGTTAAGCATCCGACTTCAGCTCAGGTCACGATCTCACAGTCTGTGAGTTCGAGCCCCGCATCGGGCTCTGGGCTGAAGGCTCAGAGCCTGGAGCCTGCTTCTGATTCTGTGTCTCCCTCTCTCTCTGCCCCTCCCCTGTTCATGCTCTGTCTCTCTCTGTCTCAAAAATAAATAAACGTTAAAAAAAAAAAAAATTAAAGTATAACATTAAATGAAGCATTTTCTATATATATGTAATACATTACTACTTTATCTCAAAATAACAACATTAAATGGAAGATTTTTAGAGGAATATGAATGCTGATGAAATGAACATTTCAAAGGAAATATTTTAAAAATTATTATTTTAGCTACCAATGTATTCATATTTGCATAAACTTAGCATAAAAGCTTAATTTAAAAATGTCTTGCATTTTTCACCCCATTTAACAAATTCTCATATTTTTAAAGGATAGCGTGGTGAATTAATGTGGGAATATTTGCATTATCTTATAAATAACATAAGCATTGTTAAACAGAGGAAAGAAGCCAAGTTCTTTAAAAATTTTGCACATATCTATTAATCATTTGATTATGTGTCTTTTCATGCTTTTGCCACATTGCTTCTTTATACTTGTAGAAAATGACTACTACCTGAATACATAGTGAATTATTGCTGCTAAAAATAAAATGTGAATTTCCTTAACATAATGTTTTTATTACTATATTTTAATAACACTTAAAAAATTTAAAGCCTTAAGGATGTACTCTGATTTTACTATATTTAATAAAATAGATACATACCATTACATATATGCATATATTTTATATACCCATACACTTTGGGATCACTGAGTTGCACAAAAACTGCTATAGAAATCACGTAATCCAATAGATACAAAATCACAAAAATTATAGTAGACATAATAATATTAGAAAAATCTGCGTTGAAAATGAGCCATAAAAATGTTTAAATGTAATTCTTTTGGTATTATACAAAGGGTGAAATTAATTATGGTCAATATCATAGAGCAATATCATAGAATATAATCATATATTAAATTTGTGTATATTATGAGTAATTTGGAGAAAATTGTCAGTGTCCAAGAAAGCTTGCAATTTCAGTAGACAAAACTAACACTGATAAAATAATTCTAGAAATACAGGAGACAGTAAGTCATCTGATTAAATGCACAGCAATTAAATGTTACATAAGTTAATAAAACTGATGTTACTTTCTCATGATTCCAGTGAAGATTTGAACCTCATTAGCAAAAGTTGTGCCCAGCCAACAGTGGTGAAATATTAGCATAGAATTGATAAACAGATATAAGTTTAAATTCTGAAGGTGAATCTTAACTTAGAACAAGTAACTTAATATCTGCAAATATTGTGAAGGGAGTTATTATTACAACCTTGCAGTTTTCCTATGATATTAAATTAAGTAATGCATATGAGTGTACCTATCACAGAGCCTGATAAAGATTAAATACTTACTAAATGTATCCTTAGTATCATTATATCCATTGGATGGGTGAGAATTCCTTTTCTCGTCACTTGTATGGAAAAGCACAGAAGTATACATCCTACACTAATCCTCAAAGTCTCCCCCACCTTGGACTAATAAATTCCAGTTGCAAACAGTGGGAACTTGCTTGCTAATGCACCCTTTATGGTTACTTTCCCTTTTGTCCCATTTATCATTCTTTACTATAGTTTCACTGATCACGTCCCGAATATTGCACTAGGATCTCTGTTTCAATGTTTTCTGCTGGTAAACCAACTAAGAAAAAACAAAAAAGGAAATATAGCTTTAATCAATGCCATATAGATGAGAAGATGGACTTTATTTAACGAAGAGTATAAAAGAACTTTGAATGTGGGGTGATGTAATATGAGTAGCTTTATAGAAGGTCAATCTAGAGCCGGACTGGTAGATGGAGTGAAAATATGAAATACTACAGAAAGGAAAACCACTTAGGAATTCATTACAATTGGGTAAAATTATTAAGATAAGGATTTGAACCACACTTAAAGGAACAAGAATGATGAAAGGATAAATAGGAAAAAGGAAATAAAACACCTAATACAAAATAATAAGAAATTAGTGGGACGTTGCTAAGGTTAGGGGTCAGGCAATAGTTACGATTCACACATTGAATAAATTAATATATGTTTGAAAAATGACAGAAGAGAGCAGAGGACTCATCTTTTGTGATGAGTTACCTGTATGAATTATTTATTGCTAAGCAAACAGTGAAGGAATTTTTTTTTACTGAATTAAAAAATGGAAGAAAGAGAAAAAGCACACAAGCATACAAATTTTCAAAATTACATAAAAGAGCAGGAAATTAATGGGTGTAGAACTTGTCAGTCACATGTTCCCCTACAATAAATTATTTTGCCTTTATTCTGATGCATCACTTGAGTTTTTAAAGTCTTCCTCCATCCATTAACTGCTTGTATGCACTTCTTTTCAAACATCCCGTTGTTTCAAAGTCAGCTATGGTATTAAGTGCACTAAAAGGCACAGATGAGTTAGTTATAATTATACCAAGATAAATAAGAAAGAGAAAAACAAATGTTGCGATAGTGGAAGACTGGTCCATGTATCTGATTTTGGCCCAGATGAACTCATACATAGGAAGCAAAGAGGCACAGATTTACCGTATGGCATAATTTCAGTGACACAGTGGATATCTTCAAAGTCTCTTTCAAAATGACAGATAGCAATAGCAGTTTTAAAACTCAGGTGTTAACAGTTAATTTCTTTGGTTGTTACTTTTGGACCTTACTGTTTAAAAACTGAATACCCTGTTGTAAGTGTACGTGTCATCAACTGCTGAACTGTGCAGGTGGCGGGGAAAACGGGACCAGAAATGGTGCTGTAAATATCATTCTAGACAAACTAACATAGGAAGATCATCTGAAGCCCACGGCAGGGTTCTACAAAGATGAAAAGCTGCAATAGAATGAGACAAATATAGCAGCCTGTGGCAGGGAAGAGCTCCCGTTTATGGAAGAGACATGAAATTTGCCAGAACTTTTTGGAACCAAAAAACAACAACAACAACAACAACAACAACAAAAAACAAACAAAAAACAAAAACAAAAAAGAGCAAATGAAGAAAAGGTAGGAAAATAATATCTCAAAACCTCCCTGTGTCTCAGAACTGATAGTTTTTTCTTTCCTCTGTGAAGAGAAGTGTTTTCTATATTTTGTGCATTCTCTGAAAGTTGGGGAAGGACTCCCCGTTTCCCCTTTCTAGGCCACTCGTTATCTCCCGCTTCCAAGCCAAGATAGCTCATGCCACTTAAACTGCAAACGATCAGTGCTGCTTTCTTTACACTGTTAATACACAAGAAAAAGATAAAAGAGTGGTGGAAGGATAAACCAAAGTCAGAGAAAGAGGGGATGAGCGGAGAAGGCTGTGGAGGGAGGAGGGGAAGGGGAAAGGATAGGCAACAGAAAAGAACCTTTAAAATTTTTTTTTTACCCAAAAAAAAAAAAAAAAGAGAGAGAACGTAGGATGTAGCAGAGACATTAGAACTCTGAATTGACCACTTCACTTCACATGAGGAGACAGAAGACCTGAGATGTTAACCGTTGTGGTTGATACCCCGGGAGTTGATTCATGAGGGTTCTTTAGCATTCATCAGTGCTTCATCCATGTCAGGCTTTGTTCTAAATGCTACGACACAGCACTCAATGGACAAAGCCCCGGGACTCAGGAATCTGCTCAGCAGAGGTGACGCATTCCAGTTCAGATCTCCCAGTACACAATTGTTCCACTCACCTCATTACACGCATGCCCTCCTGAAAATAACTGCACTGATGTCATGAGCCTAGGTACATTCCTGGAAGAAGTTGCCGTATTTAGTATCTCTTCATGCTAAGAAACTCCGGTCCTAAAAGCAGTTGTTGCAGGCATCAAAATACTGACTAGAAACGTACACGTTTTGTTCTTGATGTATAATAAACTGAACGTGTGATTTACTCATCAAAAAAGAACAGGTGATTTGTAGTTAGGGGAGAACAGTCGCAAGGGGATCATTCTTAGGAAGTCATGCTCTTTCTTTTTTATCCGTTCAATCTTCTAGAGTGTCTTCATCATTCTGACAAAGAAAACGCCCTTGAAGTAGGGACACTATATTAAAAATGCTTAAGACAAAATAAAAGCCAAATGAGAGAGCACTTCAAAATGCTTGGAAATAATGCATATCCAAAAGAGATGGGACAGTTGCAGAAAATGCTACAGTTTTACCCATCTTGACCGGCATACGTAGAGGAAAGTGAATTTCTTGGGGCTCACCCAAGAGTTGGTAGGCAACTCAAAGATATTCCAAGCGATATTCCAAAAGCTAGCCACTTTGTCACTAGAAGCCTCCGTTAATTGTTGAGTATGTGTGTTTAGGATCATATTGTTGAAATATCACTATTTATAGTGCAGTTATTTAGTAAATTTTGGTGAAAAAAACATTATTCTGAAAAAGAAGTTAATTGCCTATGACGAGATTAAAAAAAAAAAATATTCAGGAGCATTTGAGAAAAAAAAAAAAAAAAAGCATGAACTGGACAGACCTGTATCAGGGAAGTCCAATCCTTCTTTTGATTTCACCTTTCTTTTCTTCTTTATCAGTGTTCCTGCCTATTCTTTTTCTTTTCCCCCTGAGCAAGTGTCTGTCTATTCATCAAGGTCAAATTCAGATGTCAGCATATTATGAGGCTGCTCTTACTTTCAATTCTGCTTTACACTGAAACTCTCCCTCACCTGCCATCCAAAGCCTTCACATTTAACTTTTTTGTTTGTTTGTTTTTATGTTTTATTTTTTACAGTTCTTAAGAAGAAGATACGTGTCTTAGAAAGACCAGTCTTGGAAAGTGGGCATTGTTGACTGGATTAAAGTGGTAACATAGGGAGGCAGGAACACTAGGGTAAAAATCTGACTGCATAATCCAAGCAAGAACCGATAAAGTCCTGACATAAAATAATACGGTTGAGATGCACAGAGAGCACAATGATAGGTATTGGGAAATATAAAATAAAACAACTAAAACTAAAAAAAATTAACAACGAAAACAGCAAGTCATATCATACAGAAAACCTTCTTTCATCAGACTAAAGTAAAATAGAATAACTTGGACGAATGTATAATTTATTATCCAAATCAGGAAACAGTGTAGAGTTAACGGGGTGTTAAAGAAGAGTCCAAAATGGACTCACTTGTGCTAAGGCCACATCGGCAAACCAAAACTTAATACCTAACCTAACTGCAGTTTTAGCCTCTCCCAGGAATGTATAACCTTTACCAGTTAATCTAGAATTACCTGGTCAGCACTAGTGAGACAATTTTCCCAACAGACCCCTTCCATCTCAAAAAGGGTGGTGACTGTGGCTAAAGCATGCCACTCTTTTTCTGTCCTTTCTGCCTACAAAAGCCTACCATTTTGTACAGGTCTGTAGAGCTCCTTTTTATGTGCTGGATGGAATACTGCCCAATTCATGAATTGTTGAATAGAGCCAATTAAATTTACAAATTTATCCAGTTGAATTTTGTTGTTTAACAGGAGAGACTCTTGATAATTAAATCAGAATAAGAAGTTGCTGACCATGGCAGGCTCAGACAAACCAGGACATCTAATCACCCCAAGTATAATGGACTGAATGCTAAGTTATGAGTTAAAATGTATATAAATCCTCATCTAAATGCAACACTACTCATCTAGGAAACTTTTAGAAAATTAGCTAAATGATTTGGGGCTTAGTTTCAACTCATCAAAATTGGTTTAAATATACAGTAAAACCTTGGTTTGTGAGCATAATTCATTCTGGAAACATGCTTGCCATTCAAAGTACTTGTACATCAAAGTGAATTTCAAGAACCATTGGCTCAGTTTTGATCATATGTCATTTGGCATCATGTACTACTTGTATTGCAAGATATATCTGATTTAACAAGTTCAAGTTTATTAGAAATGTTTGTTCATCTTGCAGAACCCCCACAGAACAAATTACTCACTATCCAAGGTTTTACTGTTTTAATGGATGAGGTGAGAAGGGCTGAAATACAAGTATCTTGCTAGTTTTCTAAGACTATATGAAAGCAAAAAAGATAAAAGCTCTCATTTCTTTCCCCTCCTTGCCACCCACCGCCTAATCCCCGAATGCAAATAAACGCTCAAACCTCATCCAAAGAAGCCACGTGCTCTCCATGATCTATCTGATTGCCAATGCACGTGAAGATGTTGCTCCTTGGGAAACAAAATCACTCTCTAATTGAGCGATTCAGTCCCAAAGCTTCAGCCCCATACTTTTACTGATGTCTTCAAAATGTATTATCTCCAATCTCAATCACTTTAACGAACTCAAAACTTAATACATTGTATTAATATATGCTAACCCTCAACTGAAGTTTTAAACTTATGTGCATTTTACACATAAAAGACATCTCAACAGATACTAAATGTTAATCAATTACTTGATTTGTACCTGTTTTTCATAAATGTTATAGTTAAGACTGTAGATCCACAAACAAAGCTGATCCAAACACACCTAAAAGCTTATCATTACTAAATTGATCAGCAGTTTTTTAATTTAAATTTTGTGTGGGCTAGCACAATAGACGGTTTAGGAATGACAGGTGTATCAAATTTATAAAGTCCCATAAATTTATAAATTTATGTTTACCCTATCTCCTAATCTGCTCTCCCCGCTAGACTTTCCCATTGAAATACCTGTCACTGCCATTGGCTGTGGACCAAGGTAAAATAAAACAAAACAAAAACTAAAACAAAAACAAACTTGAAGTCTGTCTTGATTCTGTGCTATCTCCTCCACTCCCCACACCTAGTGACCAATAAATCTTATTATAGATATAAAAATATATACAAAAATATCTGAGCACCTTTTACCACTATGGTATATTTACTATGATAAATATACCATAATTGCAAAGGTAAATATAATGCACAAAATTGTATGTCATACATGTGTATTCAATGATAGTTGAATTTTCTGCTATTCAGGTTAGCATTGGTAATCATTTCTTATCTTGTAGAGCCAAATATGGTGATATAAGTTGCTATTAATTAATAGGAAAGACAAGGGATATGTAATGAAGCAGTAAAAGGAAATAAAGGAAATAAGGAAGGGTGCCAGATAAAATTAAAAATGGGCAAACAAAAGAAAAGAAAGACTATAGCCAACATTGTATATGTCCCATGGCTTCAATGATTTTCTGCTTTTACGGATAAACAAAAATTGCTTCCTGGTGGAATGAGGGAATGGAGGGAGCAAACAGACATCATCCCGAACCTGACATTCATTCATTCATTCATTCATTCATTTTTTTATTTATTTCCAAGCCTGACTTTCAAAGTGGACATCTGATTTGGTTAAGATGTGTTGTCTCCAAGTTATAACGTATCTGAATAATTTTGGCTTAAACAAGTAGGCACTTGCATGGTTTCCTTTAACGGAAATTCTAGAAGTAGGAAACATCACAAAGGATGCTTCAGTGATATAATGACTTTACGGTTATTCTGCCCAGGATGCTGGCTATTCTCAGGTTCGTAAGATGTCACCAGAGTTTCAATATTGAATACCATCTGAACATCTGAAACAACAGCATCTGAAGCAGCAACAACATCTGAAACTTTAACAACAACATCTGAAAGCATCTAGAGAGAAGTATGAGAAGATCTCTTTTCTTGCTACCTTCTCTTTTCACCAGGAGGGATATTGTTTCTAAAAGCCAAAGTATTTTCCTCTCATGGCTTCTTCTAAACCAATCACTGGCACACTAAGCAATTTTGAGTATACTTCACTCTGTATTTTTGGGTCATCTTCCCTAACCACATTGGCAGTCCTTATTATAATATTTGGGGCTTTCTTAGCAGGAAAGCGGGGTGAGGGACAGGCCGTTGGGAGATAAAGTGTTTTTATTTGTTTTTGCTATTGTTTTCCATACATGCTTTTAATAGCTCTAAACAAGGCCTGTATTACTTGTGGCCTTCACAAAATGGTCTAGTTCTAATCACCTCCCTTCTCATTTTTACACTATCTTCCCCAGCCCTCTCTCCTCGCAGGGACTCGGGGTGGGAAGATAAAGCCCCTTCTCTGGACTGGTTTTACTGCTGGTTTTTGTATAAATAAATCTGATGACCACACACGGAAACTCATTTTTGGACTCATTATGTGGCAGTACACTTAATGCATTTTATGACTTTTTATTACTGTAAATGGTGGATTTTGTTGGTCAGCACAAAGCGAAGAACAAGAAGTGTGTACAAATCACTTATAATGCATTTTGTGGGGAAAAACAATGTCCTGCTCTTTAGCCATAGGTTTACCAATCATTTCCCTTATGAAATAATTTTGGGCAAATATGAGGCCTTCTTTACCTTATTTGTCCAAAAGTGATACTTGCCACTTCCTCCAAAGAATTTCATTAGCATTTAAAGAGACGATGCATGTATGCATGTATCTCCATATATACACGTATGCAAATGAGCTCTCTAGTGGTCTAGAGTGAGTCCTACACTATTACATATGCTGTATTACTGTTGTGATGTTTTATCAACATAAGTTAAGCTTTTACATATCTTAACATCTCTGAGACTGGGATGTTTCTTTTACTTGATGATCTCTTACAATAGTTCTTGCTTCTTAAAATTTTTTTTTTAACGTTTATTTATTTTTGAGACAGAGAGAGACAGAGCATGAACGGGGGAGGGGCAGAGAGAGAGGGAGACACAGAATCGGAAGCAGGCTCCAGGCTCTGAGCCATCAGCCCAGAGCCCGACGCGGGGCTCGAACCCACCGACCGCGAGATCGTGACCTGAGCTGAAGTCGGACGCTTAACCGACTGAGCCACCCAGGCGCCCCAGTTCTTGCTTCTTAAAAGTTATCGGTGTCTGGGGCACCTGGGTGGCTCAGTCGGTTAAGCATCTGACTTTGATCTCATGGTTCGTGGGTTCGAGCCCCGCATCAGGCTCTGTACTGACAGCTCAGAGCCTGGAGCCTACTTCAGATTCTGTGTCTCCCTGTCTCTCTGACCCTCTACCACTTATGCTCTGTCTCTCCTTGTCTTTCAAAAATAAATAAATGTCATGAGCACTGGTTGTATGGAAACCAATTTGACAATAAGTTATATGAAAAAATAAATAAAATTAAAAAAATAAAAACAAAGAAATAAATGTTTAAAAAATTAAAAAAAAACTTCTTTAAAAGTTATTGATGTCATTTGTTATCACCGGTGTATGAGTAAACTAGGTTGTTATTTCTAATGTTACAAGTGGACGTCTACAACTGTTTCAAGGTTCATGAAACAAAACACTTGAAGACCATTTGAGAAAGAAATAGGAGCTCTCCATGCTATCTGAAAATACAACATTGATGCTTTTTGCTAAAATCCATAAAATGTCAGCATCAAAACTAGCAGAATTAATGTCATCATAGTACAAGAAAACGTGGAGACACCTTTCTGATGGAGTTGAGAGCTGTATTGTGAGAAGAAAACCTGAACATAGACCATTCTTCATCAGAAAGTGTTATTTAAAATATATGAGCTTTGAATGCACAGATTTAGAAATACTTTAACCGATGTGATTTTCTTCTATTTTTCTTTGTATGTACATGTGAATAATATATGGTACCACTAAGTACATCCAAAGAATTCTTTCAACAAATATATATATTTTTAAAAAAACTCGTGGGATTTCTTCATTAACTTTTTTTGAAATGATTTTTTATTTGTTTAAAACAATTTATAGGAAATAACTATTGAATTATTGAATACCAAGAATGGTTATAAGCCTTGAATATATCATAGAGAACAAGACAGAGAATAGAAAATGCATACTCTTGTGCAACGTACAATCTAAGAAGGGACATAGACAATAGAAAAATGGGTATGTAATATAGTTACTGGAAGCTAAAAATGTAATGACAAAATATGAGAGCATGTGGAAAAAAAACTGATGAAAATAAATGTTCTAAAAATGTGGTTTTGGGGCACCTGGGTGTCTCAGTCCACTAAGTGTCTGTCTTTGGGTCAGGTCATGATATCACGGTTCATGAGTTCTAGTCTCACATCAGGCTCCCTGTTGTCAGCACAGAACCCACTTCAGACCCTCTGTCTCCTTCTCTCTCTGCCTCTCCTCCACTTTCTCACTCTCTCTCAAAAATAAACAGTAAAAAAAAAAATGTAGTTTGGGAAGATCTCTCTGAAGAGGAGACATTTATACCAAGAACTTAAATAAAGATGCATATTTACATGAGTGTTGAAATTCCGATTTAC
Organism: Panthera uncia; assembly: GCF_023721935.1. Taxonomy (NCBI): domain Eukaryota; kingdom Metazoa; phylum Chordata; class Mammalia; order Carnivora; family Felidae; genus Panthera; species Panthera uncia. The sequence continues at coordinate 24,010,709 of NC_064811.1, read as the reverse complement.
CAGACTTTTTAAGCCCAAGAATCCCGTCTTAATTTTTTCTTAGTTAATTAGTAAGTGTATGGATTTTGTCACATTTACACTATTTTTAAATATGCTCATCTTTTACAATCTTTGATTTACAAACTAAAATATCAACAGTGAAAATCTTTCTGAAATTCTTACGCTGACGTCAAATTTTAGAAAGACTGAGACAGTTGAAATTTAAGTTAACACAGTGGTAAGTTGCTGGTAATGTTGGTGTACTTCCCTAATATTTTACATTAATTGGAGTTTGTGCTAAAATTGTCCATAACATATGTATAAAAAATGATGTATTTCTAGTATGCTATTTCCTTTTTAAGGAGTATGTTTTACTGTGTGTGTGGGGGGGGGCTAAATTATTAAATATCAGGGCTATTGTCAGTTATTAGAATTGTGTATATTATTAAAATTATATATATTATTAATAATAAAAAAGTTGTCTATAAAAGTAAAACATTTGCTATAAATTTTTGTTTTTATTAAATCACAATAATTTATTAAATAAATAATACAACAGCTAGATATGTTATTACCTATATATGTTATTATAACTATATAACTGTATGACTGTATAATTTATTATTAATTATATTTTTAAATTTTGAATCTTTTTCTGTTTCCTTTTTTTATATATATAATTTATTGTCATGTTAGCTAACATACAGTGTATTTACAGTGTGCTCTTGATTTTGGGGGTAGATTCCTGTGATTCATCACTTACATACAACACCCAGTGCTCATCCCAACAAGTGCCCTCCTCAATGCCCATCACCCTTTTCCCCCCTCCACGACTCCCCATCAACCCTTACTTTGTTCTCTGTATTTAAGAGTCTTTTATGGTTTTCCTCCCTCTGTGTTTGAAACTATTTTTCCCCCTTCCCTTCCCTAATGGTCTTCTGTTAAGTTTCTCAAGTTCCACATATGAGTGAAAACATATGATACCTGTCTTTCTCTGGCTGACTTATTTCACTTAACATAATATCCTCCCGTTCCATCCACGTTGTTGCAAAGGATTTCATTCTTTCTCGTTGCCAAGTAGCATTCCATTCTATATATAAAGCGCATCGTCTTTATCCGTTCATCAGTTTTAAATTTTTCATTTTTAAATATTTTTTTTTATTTTTATTTTTAATGTTTATTTTGGAGACAGAGAGTGTGCATGTACAAGTGGGGGAGGAGCAGAGATGGGGGGGCAGAGGATCTGAAGTGGGTTCTGTGCTGGCAGCAGAGAGCCTGATACAAGGCTCGAACTCATGAACTAAGAGATCATGACTTGAGCTGAAGTCAGACACTTAACTGACTTAGCCACTCAGGTGCCCCTAACTAATTTTCTAATGTGTTCAAAAGTTTTATTGTTTGAAACATTGAAAGATTATCATTGAATATATAAAAAAAGGCAAATAAGGGTAAACGAAATAACAGATTCTTAAGTACTAGGTAGTATACAAATTGCATGCTGTGATCGTAACCCCAGGGTTTCAGAGATACGGGGATATATTACAGAATGACGTAGTTTTAGTACATATGTTTAGGATTTTATTTTAAGTGTTGATATTTTATGGATTCAACTACAATCTCATTCATATCTTATCATTTCATGAACAATACAGATGACTTATAATTAACCAAGTATGTTATTGTAATATAATCTCTATCAATATTTCAACAGTATTTTTTATAGAAGTGGAAAAAAACACTCCTAAAATTTATATGGAACCACAGAAGAGCCTCATTATCAAATAAAAACATAATTTTAAACTACATGAAATAACAGTGACTATTATATGACTACCATCAATTCAGAATGCCCTGTCATCACATATTAAAGAGTATTTCTAAAAATTACATCAGTACAATGATTTTTAAAACAGAACAGCTCATGTTCAGCTCTTAAAATCACGTTTATATGAGCATATTACATTATTGTACAGTTTCCAGTTAAATGATTGTTTCTTCCTTTCCTTCTAGTTTGTCAGTCAGGGATATATTTGAAATGTATAGCTTCAACCATCAAGAGTTCTTCAAATGAGCAGCCCATTTAAACCAAAACATACAAACAGAAATAATTATAATGGGCCTCTGTTTTAAGAGAAAATCCATACAAAATGTATGAAATTATTTAATTCTAAAGATATCTTTATAATTTTGGCACTTCGAAAGTCAAATAAGGGTTCAATTTTGAATTTCTCATATGCCCTTGGTTAAGCTACTTAAACTATGTTCATGTAACTAAGATAACAATTATAATAGATAACAAGCAGTCCTCCTTCTAATGATTGTTAGTTTGTGTTGGCATTGTTTGAAAAGCAGTATTGTGTTAATATTTCTAAATAACCCAAAGGAATGCCAAATAAATGCAAGCTCTTCCATTTATCACTATGTTTTATCTCTCATAAGGGATAAGTTCTCTGTGAAAACAAAATTCTTTTTAAAACTACTATATAATTGCAGTATTATTGAAAAGCCTCATATTGATTTTAGATACCTGTGATTGTACATCAATGTGATACATGCTTTGGGAGCAGGAAAATATGCATAGCTCCCCTTCAGGTCCTGAGGGTGATTATAATTGTGAAAATGACAAAAGACGAAACTCATTGTCCTGGATGAACATACCAGTAATTTGCTGTATGACAATCTGTTTTTGAACCACTTGTGTGGGATATTGTGACTGAATGGTATTGCATTTCTACATGAGCGGAATTTTATTAACTTATTCTCCAACCCCCATATTCACAACAAATGGCAGAGAAAATATTGAATCAATCAGTGGTTATTGATTATCTCATTTATATTGCATTAATGGGTTTCACAAAAACACGTAATTCTGATACTCTTTGCAATTAAATCTTGATAAATGCTCTATCCTTGGCCACACTCCGGAAAAAAAAAATTATTTTGAGAGAAGTCATTGGTATTTCCTCGTATGAGCTTTGCTTTGCAACTTGTAGCTTAAATGCCAATGTTTGTATTTTGATGCCAGTTTATTAGCTATAAGGTCTTAGGTAATGTTCTAAACTTTAAGTTTCATAATGTGTAAAATTATTTGTCCTCAACTAGCCAAATATGTGCTCGTGGATTTTTCATCTTTATGTCAGAATTAGAGAATCTTTCCTTTCAATTTAATTAAAATTAATTTAAAAAATAGAAAGGTTAATTTTAGGTTTATCAAAATTTCTATAATTAATAAGTTATTAAAAAGTGGGTAATTTGGGGGAAAGGTAAAATAGTTGTTTTATCTGGATTATTTATCTCTGTTCAAGAAATGTGCCATTAACCTTTTAAAATACTAGCAAAATTTGGGGCGTCTGGTGGCACAGCTGGGTAAGCGTCCGATTTTGGCTCAGGTCATGATCTAGTGATCTGCAAGTTCAAGCCTTGCAACAGGCTCTGTGCTGACAGCTTAGACCCTGAAGCTTGCTTCAAATTCTGTCTCCCTCTGTCTCTGTACCTTCCCACTCACACTCTCTCTGTCTCTCCCTGCCGCTCTCAAAAATAAATAAACATTAAAGATTTTTTTAAAATAACAGCAAAATTTTAGAACACCCAAAAGTAAACCCATGCTTATATGATCAACTAATCTACAACAAAAGCAAGAAAAGACAACACTGGACAGCTATATGCAAAAGAATGAAACAGGACAATTTACACCATACACACACACACACACACACACACACACAACTCAAAATGAATTAAAGACATAAATGAAAGATATGAAAACACAAAACTCCCAGGAGACAACATAGGCAGTAATCTCTTAGACATTGGCCTTAGAAACATTCTTCTAAGATATGTTCCTTAGGCAAAGGAAACAAACACAAAAATAAACTAGAGGGAATCTATCAAATAAAAGCTTTTACATAGCAAAGGAAATGATCAATAAAACAAAAAGGGAACCAACTAAATGGGAGATATTTCAAGTGTCATATCCAATTAAGGGTTAATATCCAAAATATATAAATAACTTATATAACTCAACAGCAAACCCACAATCATATTGAAAAATGAGCAGTATACCTCAACAGACATTTTTCCAAAAAAGATATACAGATGGCTAACAGACACATGAAAAGATGCTCAATACCACTGATCATCAGGGAAATGCAAATCAAAACTGCAATGAGATATCACCTTACACTTATCAGAATGGTTAGAATAAAAAAAAAAAAAAACAAGAAATAAGTGTTGGTGAGAAGGTGGAGAAAAAAGAACACTCGTGTGCTGTTGGTGGAAATGTAAATTCTTACAGCCACTGTGGAAAACAATACAGTTTCCTTAAAAAAAAAATAGAAATACTATATTATCTAGTAATTTAACTTCCAGGTATTCACCCAAAGAAAATGAAAACACTAACTGGAAAAGATCTATGCACCTGTATGTTTCTTGCAGCAATATTTACACTAGCTAAGTCATGGAAGCAACTCAAGTGACCATTGATAGATGCATGGATAAAGAAGTGGTGTATATATATAATGAAATATTACTCAGCTATAAAAAAAAACAAAAAAAGATGAGTTCTTGCTCTTTCTGACAACATGGTTAGACCTAGAGGGTATTTTGCTAAGTGAAATAACTCAGAGAAAGACAAATACCATATAATTTCACTCATTTGTGGATTCTAAAAGAAATAGAAGAATAAACAAACAAACAATAAGCAGCAACAGATCCACGAATGCAGACACCAAACTGTTGATTGCCAGAAGGGAGTAGGCTGGGGGAAATGGGAAAAAAATGTTTGAAAAGGAGTGGGAGATACAGGCTTCCAGTTTTGAAAGGAATGTCACGGAAGAAAAGGTACAGCATAGGGAATATAATCAATGGCATTGTAATAGCATTGTAAGGTGACAGAGTATAGCATAACTCTGGTGAGTATAGCATCACGTAAAGACTTGTTGAATCACCATTTGTACACATGAGATAATGCAGCATTGCATATCAACTGTACTTCAATTAAAAACGAAAAATAAAAGGATTAGAAAATTTTTTAATTTTTGCTTGAAAGACTGAACTGAAATTCAGTAGGTTGCTCCATAAGTTAACTGTTCAACTCTTGATTTCAGTGCAGGTAACGATCTCACGGTTCATGTGATTGAGCCCCACATCAGTCTCCATGCTGACAGTGTGGAACCTGCTTGGGATTCTCTCTCTCTCTCTCTCTCTCTCTCTCTCTCTCTCTTTTTCAAAATAAATAAATAAACATTTAAAGAAGGAAATAAGAAGAAATTGTGGTCATAATTGAAATTATATGTTGAGAAGTGAAGATAATGATCACTTTTAAGTACGAATATTAAGAAATTTTGGTGATGAAAATAATATAAACGTATAGTATGAAATTCTAAACAAAATGCTAATAGTTTTAATGATTTCATCCTGTTAAGCCTTCCTAATAATCCTATGAAGTATTACCATTATAAATCCAATTTTGCAAGCAATGATAAGGACACTGAGAAGTTAACTGTCCAAGGTCATACTACTTATCAGTGACAAACATAGTATTATAACCTAGGGATCCTGCACTATGTTGATACATCCTTTTTGTGTATGTCAGTGTTTCTCTAGACATCTAAACATCATAACTCCCTCTGCTTTTTAGTCTATATACTGCTTTTAGCCTCTCATTTTTTGAATATTCATGAACCAGAGTTTAGTTCTAAGATACTATATTCTCACCTTCCACTGAGTTCCCTTTTTACTCTTAGGCATAGTAATGTGCTCCAAAGGACAACGGTCTCTTGTAGATTAAGATATTTCTACCACCTATTATTCCATGGCTTCTGGAGAAGACTTCTTGCCCATGGGATCACATCTTATGAGATTGAATTCTGAAGTCACCACTTAAGGTAATACAGGCAGACTTAAATTTGCATATCACTGGGCCTAAGCCTATTGGAACTATGCAATATTTCTGCTCTGCTTTAAGTAAAATCTGATATAAATCAAACCCTTCTCAAGCTTCATTCCAGAAAAATTTGAAAGGCTTGGTGTATGAAGTTTTTCTCTTTAATGCAGCATGCTTGTAAGTAGCCTGGGAACGTGTCTGATGCTAAGCTCTTTTCCAAGGCAGGGATAACTTCTTTGATGAGGAAATTCATTTTACAAAAGCATAATGCCATAAAAACATGCACTTTATAACATGTTACCTTTAACAACTATAACTATAACTACAGAATGTTTAAAGCTTTTCCTAAATGTTTTTCTCTGCGGAATGTGGATAAATTGTGCATAACATCTCTTTCTTAGGAACCAACAGGATGAATTTTCATTCTTTAATTTACTAGTGCCTGCCATCTAATTATCCCCACTAACATACATACTCTACTTTCTCCTTCACAAGACAGTAAGGATGAATGGTCTGTATCTAGAGATAATAGATCATGGAATAATAGCCCTGTTTCAAAAAAAATCAATAATCACTTAGGCTCACACATATGGATATATGCAACACAGTCTTGAATACATAATGTGTTTCAAAAATAGGATGCAGCTAGTATAGTATCCATATGTAAAAGAGAGGTTTTTATATAAGTTTATAAATATATGAAGTGGATGCTTTGTGTGTGTGTGTGTGTGTGTGTGTGTGAAAATAAGTAAATGTATTTATATATATACATATATATGTACTTTGTGATGTTCCAGAGGGTAGACTTATTACCTACATTTTTTAGACATGTTATAGGTACAAGATACAAAATAAACGTATTTCAATAACATCAGTCCGAACATCATATTCCCAAGTGTAGAAAGAAAAGCTTACTAATTTGTTTACATTCATCTTTTATGTCGCTGAAAAAGCTGCCACATAGTGTTAGATATTGATGAAATTTGGTCCATTGTGATAGACCACAGACACATGGTCTTACTTTCATTACTAAAATATTCCCAGTATCCTGGTCACTCTTCAGATTGTCATCATAATAGTCTACCACAAGCAAATACGGAGAACTTACTTCACTGTGCATTGTTAACTGCAGAATAATTAGTTGAAGGGTTTTGTGATTTACATGAAGTCTGTGATCCCTATGGTTTTTTATACTATGTGTACAATCACAAAGCAGCCTTAGGAAATATAGGTAGGAAATGCTAAATAAAAACAAATATGTTTAGATAAGTACTAGAACCATATAAAATATATATCCAAGTAGCTTTTCATATAGGAACACTTTATGGAAGAATGAGAAGAGATTTAAAAGATTTTGAAAGATTGGAAAAGTTTGGTGGGTGCGAATTAGATGTACTTTAAAAGGCAGAAGGGAGATTGATTTGGATATGGATCAAACATCTATTTCATTATATGATTCAAAAGGCTTTTCAGCATTGCTTCCTCCATGGCTGATCAAATTATGTATGAGAACACCAGTATCCTGTAACTCTGGTCAATTCACTGAGGAACCTCATTTTAATTCTACCATTAGCTTACATATGAGTTATCAGTATTCAGCAACCTAGCCAATCACCTATAAGAGTTATTGTGGATTATATATTAATTAAGTAAATAAGGAACACAGAGGATAGCATACAAGATGAGTTGTGTAAAACCTATTTCAAGATTATCCTACTTGAGGGACAAAGGAACTGGGCAGTTTTATGCCTGGGATTTTCATCTCAGGCGCATAGAAATTGCTCAAAGCACACTGAAAATTTTAAAGGCTAAGGGAGAGTTACTGACAACATCGTCTCCAAAATATAAAATGGGAAATGAGCAAAGCATAGCATTAGTATGATATTTAATTACAATTATCAAAAGTGGAAAAGATTCCAAAAACATTTGGGGGTGGTGATGAGTTTGTTAATGAAGGTTCCTTGTCCCCATTTTGTATTTTCATTTAAGTGGGTGTTGTGTTCTTGTAATGGTTATGTTTGCTTTTTAGTAAGAAAGAAATCTATTTCTCATCCAGTGATTAGTGTTTCTCATTATCATCTGGTACTGTACTTCATTCATCAGCAGATGGATATTTGTTGATCTCATATTATGCATCAGGTACTATTAAGGGTACTGGGATACAACCATGAACATTTCAGGAAAAAAACATATTGTTAGAGACAAGAGCTATGAAGAATCTAAAAAGGGAGATGTAATAGAAAGTGACATAAATGGTCATAAAAGCCCTCTTGGAAGAGTTAGCATTAATGTGACCTTTACGGGACTAAAAGAAGGAGCACCCCAAGCAAAGGTTTGGTAAAAATCTCATCCCAGGCAAGGAAATGGCATTCTCTTAGCAAGTTTTCTAGCTTGAACAAGGACAATGTCATTGGTAGCACTGGCTAACAGTGTGAAGGTATCTGGTCACCACTGCAGATACCGAATCAAATATCTGGAAATGGACGGTATCCGCATTTTTCAAGAAGCTTTCAATGTAATTTTCACCTATGCTGAAAATCTAAAACAACCTGGATGATTCATTGAAATTTTCTAAAAACATTTCTATTTTATATAATAGAGCACAATGATAGTACTTTAAAAATAGTTGTAACATGAGAAAACTTAGGTTATTGATAATTTGATCATTTTTTACACTATGTTTTTATGGAAAGAGTTAGAATGTGTTTAGTACAAGAATAGTTTACTAAAATGGTCAAAATTTATTGTGATTTCTTATGAAGTATACAAATTTTGTTTAGATGAAAAATGTATAACATTTTTGCTTTATGGGTCATGGAATACACATTTTTTGAAGAAGAAAATTGAACCACTATTTAAAGTGTTTACCACAGTTTTCATAATATGAAAATGCCAAAGCAATCAAACCTAAAAACCCAAATTTCTAACCATTTCTGTTATAAAGAGCTTTTACTTGCCAATGCCATGAATCATATATAATATTCGGTTCAAATAATGAAGAGTAACACAGGCAATAGCCATTTTGTTTTGACTACAAAGAGGGTTGACACCTTTCTTTGTTTGGTGGAGAGTTAAAAAAAAGTCAGATGAGATTCAAAGTATTTTCCTATATTTTCCTTTGTTGTCCAGCCTCCTGGGTATCATTGTACCTCTTTCTGCCAGCTGTAGCGCACAACACAAAATACTATTTAAAGCTTAGGAAATTTTGTATTTTATGTATATATTATATGTACATGAATTATATATATATATATTATATATATGCATATATATGCATATATATAATATATATATATATATTCAAGATTTGAAAATGAATAAACATCATATATAAGAGTGAGATCTCACTGATGAGATATTTCATGTGTTTCCATCTGTACACTCTATAGTTAGCCAAGCAGCCATGATGATTCTGCCCTGGCTTCAGTCAGACAATAAGCTTAAAGGTAACATACAGCCCCATCTTCTTTATTCCTATGCTTCTAGTTCTGCCTGAAGTTACTTTGCACTTTCAAAATATCCCTTTCCTGGTTTATGGATCTGTAGTAATTTGGGGGAAAGAAGTAGGCACAATTTAAGATTACCAGACTCTTAATTTAGAAGCTGATCCACTATCTCAGGAGAACTTGGAACACTTTTCAGGGTATAGATAGGAAAAAGATAAAACAAGCCTTTGAGCACTGAATCTTAGTCTAGTATTTTTATAAGTCTCCATTCTTTTTATTTCATGTTTTCTTATGAAGAGGCTTAATTGGCACTCACTCTTGCTTATGTCTACCCTCCCCCATAATTCCTGAAAGGCAAAAATTATATTTTTGGTAATTAGGGATCAGGTCATGGGCATTCATACTTAATCCATTTTCTTCCTTTCTTCAGATTATGACTGACTGTAGACAGTACCCAGTTCTTGGTCATGAAGTTCAATTAATTTAATTTAAAAAGTAAATTAATTTAATTATAAAAGAAAAGTTCTCACCCTCCCCCCGCCCCCGAGATGTGTCTGTCATTATCCATGTTTGCTTATCATCAGACACATATTGTCTCACTTGGTACCACAAAGCCCATTGATACTACACATTTAAAAAAAAATACTTTGATTCTGTGTTTTCCATAATAAAGATTCCATTTGCACTTACTATTTTTTTTTTTCCTGAATCTTGAGTGTTTCTCAGTTAAATTTTGTGGGAAATAGAAGTGACTTTTATTGGGCTGTTTCAAATCCCAAATACAGATGATATTAAAAATGTCTTTCTGAAAGACTCAAATAAATAAAATCAGAAATTAAAGAGGAGAAATTACAACTGGAAGCACAGAAATACAAAAGATTATTAGAAATTAATGCCAACAAGCTGGGCAAAATAATACAGGTAAACAAATTTCTAGGAACCTACAATCTTTCAAACCTGAATCTATTTCTATAGAAAATTTGAATAGAACAATTACTGGTAACTAAACTAAATAACTATTTTAAAAACTATAAAAAAATAAAGGTTCAGAACTACGTGGATTAACAGATAAATTTTACCAAACATTTAAAAAAGAGTTAATACCTATTCTTCTCAAACTAGTAAAAAAAAAAAAAAAGAAAAGAAAGAAAGAAAAAAGAAAAGAAAATGAAGAGGAAGAAAGCTTCCAAATACATTCTAAAAAGCCAGCATTACCCTGATACCAAAACCAGATAAAGACAGTACAAAAAAAGAAAACTATAAGCCAATATCACTGATGAACATAGATGCAAAATTCTCAATGAAATATTAGCAAACTGAATTCAACAATACATTAAAAAAATTGACCACAATCAAGGGGAATTTATTCCAGAGATGCAAGAATGGTCCAATATTCACAAATCAATCAACATGTTGATTTCGATCTTATTGATATACCACATTAACAAAATGAAGGACAAAAAATTATAAAATCATATCAACAGATGTGTAAAAAGCATTTGACAAAATTTAACAACAATTCATTGTAAAAACTCTCAATGAAGTGGGAATATACCTCAAGATAATAAAGGCCCTGCATGAAAACCTACAGTTAACATCACATTCAATGATGAAAAACTGAGAGCTTTTTCTTCAAGATGAGTACAAAACAAGAATGTTCACTCTCATCACCTTTATTCAACAGTACTGGAAGTCCTAGTCATAGCAATCAGTCAAAAAAAGAAAAAGAAAGAAAGAAAGAAAGAAAGAAAGAAAGAAAGAAAGAAGACACATCCACATAGGCAAGGAAGAAGATAAATCATCATTTGCAGATGATATGATATGATATACAGAAAATTCTAAAGACTCCACCAAAACAAGTAGAAGTAATAAACAAATTTAGTAAAGTTGTAGGATAGAAAACTGATACTCAGAAATCGGTACTGCTTGTATACACTGATAACAAAGTAGCAGAAAGAAAACTTAAAAACAATTTCATGTACTATTTCACATCATAAATGAATAAATAAATAAATAAATAAATACCTTGAAATAAACTTAACCAAAGAGGTTAAAGAATACACTCTGAAGACTGTAGAACATTGATGAAAGAAACTGAAGACAACAGAAATAAATGGAATAATATTCCATGCTCATGAATTAGAAGAATTAATATTATTAAAAAGTCCAAAGCAACCAAAGACATCTACAGATTTGATGCAATTTCTATAAATATACCAAATGCATTTTTCACAGACTTAGAACAAATAAAATTGAAACTTATATGGAACCATAAAGGACTGTGAATAACCAAAGAGATCTTGAGAAAGAACACCAAACCTGGAAATAATGCAATTTCAGATATCAAGATATACTCCAAAGCTGTAGTAATCAAAACAATATGGTATGGCACAAAGGTAGACACATAGATCATAGAAGAAAACAGAAAAACCAGAAGTAAACCCACATTTGTACAGTCAGTTAATCTTCAAGGGGCAAGAACAGACGAAAACATAGCTTCTTCAATAAATGGTGCTGACAACACTGGATAGCTACATGTGAAAGAATGAAACTGAGCCACTTTCTTACACTATACACACAGAAAAAAACTCAAAATAAAGTAAAGACCTAAATGTGAGATATGAAACATAAAACTCCCAGAAGAAAACATAGGCAGTATCTCTTGGACATTGGCCTTTGCAAACTTTTTCTCGGTATGTTCCTTAGGCAAAGAAAACAAACACAGAAATAAACTAGTAGGACTATATCAAAATAAAAAGCTTTTGCACAGCAAAGAAAACCATCAACAAAACAAAAAGGAAATCAGCTGAGTAGAAGATATTTGAAATGATATATCTAATTAAGGTTTAATTTCCAAAATATATAAATAACTTACATAACTCAACACCAAATTCACAATCATATCGGAAAATGGCAGAGCACCTCAACAGACATTTTTCCAGAGAAGACTACAGATGGTCAACAGACACATGAAAAGATGTTCAGTACCACTGATCATCAGGAAAATGCAAATCAAAACCAAAGTGAGATATCACTTTACACCTGTTAGAATGGCTAGAATAAAAAACAAAAACAAAAACAAGAAATAACAAGATGGGAAGTGGAGAAAAGGGAACATTTGTGCACTACTGGTGGAAATGTAAATTCTTACGGTCATTGTGGAAAACAGTGTGGAGTTTCTTCAAAAAATTAAACATAGAAATACTATATGATTTAGTAATTTCACTACTGGGCATTTATCTGAAGAAAATGAAAACACCAGTTGGAAAAGATATAAATACCTCAATGTTTCTTCCAGCAATATTTATGTTAGTCTCAAGTCATGGAAGGGACCCAAGTGACCATCAATAGATGAATGGACAAAAAAAAAATATATATATATATATATATATTACATATATATGACATTTATATGACATATATACATGTATACATATATTACATGTATATTACATATATATGTAATATATATGTAATATATACACATATATATATAAAGGTATGCATATATGGGCGCCTGGGTGGCTCAGTCGGTTAAGCGTCCGACTTCAACTCAGGTCACGATCTCGTGGTCCGTGAGTTCGAGCCCCGCGTCGGGCTCTGGGCTGACAGCTCAGAGCCTGGAGCCTGCTTCTGATTCTGTGTCTCCCTCTCTCTGCCCCTCCCCCGTTCATGCTCTGTCTCTCTCTGTCTCAAAAATAAGTAAACGTTAAAAAATTTTGAAAATAAAATAAAATAAAATAAAGATATGCAAATAATGAAATATTAGTCAGCCATTAAAAAGGATGAATTCTTGCTTTTTGTGACAACATTGATGGACCTAAAGGGCGTCATGCTAAATAAAATAAGGCAGACAGACAAACAAACAAAACAAATGAATAAACAAAAACGTAGAAAGAAGAAGCATACCTGTAAGTATAGATAACAAACTGTTGGTTTGCAGAGGGAAGCGGGTTGCAGGGACGAGCAAAATGGGTGCAAGGGAATGTCAGATGCAATTATGGAATGAAAAAGTCATGGGAATGAAAGGTAGAGCCTGGGAAACATAGTCAATAATATTGTCACTGCACTGTAGGGTGACAGATGCTAACTACACTTGCGGTGAGCGTAGCATAGTGTATAGAGATGTTGAATCACTCTGTTGTGTATCTGAAAGTGATGCAACATTGTGTATTAACTACACTCAAATAAAAGAAACTTAACACAAGAAGTTCTTTGGGTTCAAAGTTGTACCTAGAAGAATCCCAGTTGACCTGGCTCTCATCTGGGAGTATGGTTTAACTGTTAATTTCGTTAAGCTTACATTAGGGAGTGGAGGGAAAGAACGTTAAGATGTGAAAGCATCTTTGTTTGAGATGACTCAAGCCTTTTGGATTAAGGTATAAAAATATGAGTAAAAGATAGATTTTCTTGACATTAACTCTCTTGATCCATCGATTTCAATAGATGCAAGTATTGCCACTCCCACAGCACAGGATCTTGCATCTTCTTTCTTCTAAACCATGACAATAAGCTATGGCACCATCATCAGTTGGTTATTGGACTTGCTCAGAAATCTTGATGTATTTTTTAAAAATTTATTTTAATGTTTCCTTATTTTTGAGAGAGAGACAGAGCTTGAGTGGGGGAGTGGCAGAGAGCAAGGGAGACACAGAATCTGAAGCAGGCTCCAGGCTCTAAGCCGTCAGCACAGAGCCCAAAGTGGGGCTTGAACCCACAGACGGTGAGATCACGATATGCGCTGAAGTTGGACGCCCAACCGACCGAGCCCCTGAGGCGCCCCCAGAAATCTTGATGTTTTTGTTTCTTAGTTTGTTTTTGTTTGTTTTCTGATTTAACAACTGGTATCCAAAGAGCTTTCTATCCCACTCATTTGGACCCTTTCCTCCCTACTATATGCCTCAGGCCTAATCTTTTCAAATGTGATTTTACACAGGTGGAAATAAAGGGCTGCCACTCTGACAGCTTTGGGTACTGTGTTGGTGGCATATCGACAACAGAACTTCCCAGCCTGGCTTTTCATTTAGCTTCTCCTTAGAAGAATTTGTGGGGGTGTTGTTACTGTTGTTGTTGTTGTTGTGTTTTTTGTTTGTTTTTGGTTGCTTGTTTGTTTTGTTTTGGTATGAACACAATATATAAAGGGATGGTATAGGTAAATCAGCCTCAACTAAAGAAATAATTTTACAACTTTTTAAATGCTCCAATCTACAATCTCCTTTCACTCTTACATTTGAAACTCAAAAGGATGTAGCGCATTAGGGAGGACATGGTCTCTTCTTCCAATTTTGCAGATAAGAAAAGGGAGATTGGAATCATGAATCAGACATATTTGGTTTCAATTTCTGGCTACATAATTTACTAGCAATATGAATTTCAGTGAGTTACTCTGTATCCCTATTTAGAAAATGTTTTGAGCAGTTAAATACAACACGGATGCTAAAGCTGTTAGCACCATTTAGCAATCAGTAATTACTTAAGAAATAGTAGTTATTTTGCTTTCAATTTAACTCCAACATTTCTCTACTTTATCAAGATGGACACTAATTCTCAGTCATTCAAATATTTTAGAATGTCTGTATGTTGGCGAGTGCATTAATAAACATTCCTATAATTTCACTTTTAAACCCTGATCCATATGTTTTGCATAAACTCTGTTCCCTACATAATAACAAAGATATGCCAACACCATTCATCAAACATAGTTAGAAAAGGCAGAAAGGGAAAATGGCACTGAATATTTTCATGTAATTTTTGTGAACCACAGATGTTTAAGTAGAGTTGTATTAATAATTTCATCATTCATAATAAATTAATTTATTGGAGGTTACCACCGCCAACTGTTTTATAGATCAAAGTGTTAAGCTGTATTTAATAAATCATTTTCATTGTCTGAGAATATGTAAAAAATTTAGCTGTCATATCAATCTATATTGAAGATCCACAAGGAAGTTTCGATGAAACATAACTCCCTAAATATACTAAGAAATTTCATATATCAGAAAACAGCCTTTCAAAATATATGTACCATGTTATTAGATAATATATTTAAAATAAATTTCATCTTTTTCACTTTATGAATCTGATCAAGTTTGTCCAAATATTGGCCAAGAGAAGAACCATGGTTAATTGTCTTATTCCAACCTCCAGCTCCTGCTAAAGTTTTGGTTTATTTTCTTTGAAGACCTCTGTTGAAGGTACATTTTCTTTTCAACAATTTTTTTCCCTTCTCTTTATATAGTCTCTTCTATTTTATGTTTATGGTTTTCTTACTATCCTTGCAAGAATATTATGAGCCAATTATTCAAATTGGGTTTATAACCAAGTAACTTAAAAATTTATACTTGAGTCTGACTAGACGCAAATCTAAAACCCAGAAATGCTGCTAAATAATTGATTCTGTCTTAAGTGACTTGTTCGAATTGTGATTGTTGATTTTGTTGGAAGTTTCAATTAGATCTCCTCTTAGATAATATGTAGCTATTCCAGTAGTTTCTTCTCTCTCCCTCCTAATTTTTAAAATGGTTTTCTAAACAAATTCGCTAAGTTTTTCTATCTATCGATTCCTTCCCTCATCCCACCCTCCCCCATTTCCATCTATTATGGGCTAAACCAAGTCTTCCTAAAATTCCTATGAAGTCCTAACCCCTAACGTCACTGTATTTGTAGATAGGACCTTAAGGGAGGTAACTAAGTTAAATGAAGTCATAAGTGTGAAACCTTAAACACACAGGACTTGTGTCCTTATAAGAAGAGAAAAAGAGACCAAGTCTCCCTCTTCATGCATGCACAAAGAGTCCGCGTGAGAACACAGGGGGACGGTGGCCATCTACAAGCCATACACCGTGACCTCACCAGAAAGCAGTCTGTTGGCCTCTTTATCTTAGACTCCCAGCACCCAGAACTGTGTCTGATATTTAGGCCATCCAGTCTGTAGTGTGCTATTACAGCTCGTTCTGTTGCACCCAGTTTCATTTTCACTCCATTACTAGACCAGGTGCATTCTTAAAAAAAAAGTTTATTTATTTTGAGAGAGAAGGAGAGAGACAGAGCACAAGTAGGGGAGAGACAGAGAGAGAGAAGGAGACAGAATCCCACGCCGGCTTGCACTGTCCGCACAGAACCTGACACACAGCTTGATCTCTCACGAACCCCGAGATCATGACCTGAGCCAAAGTCAAGAGTCAGATGCTTAACTTACTGAGCCACCCAGGCACCCCCAGACTAGGTGCATTCTTATAGGTTCTCATCTCTCATACTATTTTAGATTTCTGTTGCCCTGACTGGATTAGGAGTTTCCTTAACTTAGAGACTGCTTACTGTCAACTCAACACCCTTTAAAATCAATCAAAGGGAATGGTGTATGGTAGGATACGAGAAATGTTTGCTGAAGCACATTTTTGGAGACAGATTATCGAAGACTGGCCACCATAAAGGTGTCAAATAATTTTACATTTTCAATTTAATATGAATTGAAATTCCACAGTGCTTTTGTATGTGATAACATTGTGGGTATATCTTCTTCAGTGGAAGAAAATATCTATCAATTAGGGTGTTAAGTATAGAATGATGTATCAACTTGATGGACATTTATGCAGACGCTGAAAATCATGGTTACGAACTCAGGGAGGCATTATGGGATAGTTATAATCAAATCTAGGTAAACTGTGTGTAACATGATGGAAAATTATAACAAAACGTGAAATGAAAAAGCCAGGAAATGAATTTACTCATGTACTATGATTACAAGTATTTACAGATGAAAGCATATGAGAATATTTAGAGAAAATAGTTATAACATGGCTAATATGATTATTTTACCCATTTTCCAAATTTATTCTGTGTTTTTCTTATTTTCATTATTACAATACTAAATTTATATTCAAAAATACAAGGAAGCATTTAATACCATAGACACATATATTGAAAGAGTCCACACAAAAGGGCAAAATAGCATGGTAGCTAAACATATGGGTAAGGGCAAACTGTGTTCACATGTCAGTTTTAAAATTACTAACTTGGGGACCTTGGGAAAAAGAAGTAATTTACATGCGCTAAGGCTTAGTTTCCTTATCTTTCAAATGGAATGAATATTAACAATAATGTCCACCAAAACACTTAAAATCCAGAAATACAGTAAGTGCTCTTAAAGGCTAACTAATAATTTCCAAAAGAAAGTAAGCTCTGTGAGGTTAGGGGCTTGCTTAATTCATTACTGTAGATGAGGATCTGGCATTTAGTAGTTTTATAATA
>NC_064811.1:23978150-23988150 GCF_023721935.1 Panthera uncia | reverse complement strand
TTAGTAATCCATTTTCCAAGAAATAGTGCCCTTTTCCAAGGTTTGCCAATTTGCAAACATATAATCACGTGTGCCGGCTTTTCAAAGAAAATAATTTATAAACATAGCACGATCTTAAATCATAAATTCCATAGCTCCAGCATTCTCTAAGTTCTGCTAAAATTAAAGATAATTTTCATCTGAAAAAAAAGCCCTAGTTTATTTATTTTCAACTGCAAAATGAACGAAATAAAAAACTTCAATGCTAAATTACAAAGGGCTAAAATGTTTTATGGCACCTCCCATGAAGAGATGGAATCTCTACCTGAATTTGTTGACTCTGGGCTTGTCTGTGACTTGCTTTGACCAAGAGAATCAAGCAGATAAGTAATGTGGATGTTTTTAGCCTTGGATTCAAGACATTTTACAGCTTTCTGTTCTTGAATGTAAACAAACATACGCTAAATTGAGTGATGAGGCACATGTGCCCATTTGCTCGTGTCATCCCAACTTATAGCCAGCTAACCCCCTGAAGAGGAACTGGTTGACCTGCAAATGACCAGAAATGGATGACCCCTATGCATAAGTGAATCCAGCTGGCGCCAGTAGAAGAACCATCCAGCTGAATGCAGCCCAAATATTCAACCCACAGAGCACTGAGCTAAATAAATGTTATCCTTTCAAAGTCACTAAGCTTCTGGATGGACCTTTTTATTCTGCACAAAATAACTGATATAACACCCATAAGTAGGGATTGGACAAAATCATTTCAACGTGTTTTCTCTAACACAGTAAATATCAAGTGATATGTAGATATTAATTTCACTACCTGTGCCCTCTGCCTGCATGTGGATTCCTTCAGGTGTCTGAAAATTCTGGAGACTCAGAGCTGTGGTCGCTTCTTTAGTGATGGAGATTGATAAAAGTGGATTAGCCTGCTTGTTGAGCTGGCCCTCTTTCAGCCACATCTGAAGGTGGCTAACTCGTCTCTAGGTAGGATTCTGCAGTTACTATCTATTATTTTCTCCAGGGCAAAAACTTTGGACCTATGGGGATAGGTGATCACATTCCTCAAACATCATTCAGCTCCATGAAGGACACAGCACCATGGACTTCTAAATAGATGTAAAATTGGGGCACCTGGGTGGCTCATTCGGTTGAGTGACTGACTTGGGCTCAAGTCATGATTTCATGGCTTGTGAGTTCGAGCCCCGTGTTGGGCTCTGTGCTGACAGCTCAGAGCCTGGAGCCGGCTTCTGATTCTGTGTCTCCCTCTCTCTCTGCCCTTCCTCCACTCATGCTCTGTCTCTCTCTGTCTCAGAAATAAATAAACATTAAAAAAATATAAATAGATATAAAATGTAAACAAGCATGGTTTGTTAGCAAATAAGGGTCCTTAAGAGGGATTGAGCTCCTAGCTTCAAATATGAAACAAAGGGCTGTTGGAGGAGGTCATCAAGAAGATGTGATCTCTAGTTGACCCTCCAGCTGGGCCCAGGCCATCAGAAGTTCCCCACCCACTCCCCTGCCCTTGAAATGTGGATTCTGCTCGCCTTTCCCAGGAACTGTGAACCGTTTTCAGGGACACAGCCTTGAGAAAGTAAGGTGGTGTTGAGACTATATGGATAGTGTATGTGATAGAAACCACTTAAGGTCTCTATACAAACTTTGAAGGTTCTTCCAGATGGCTGTGGAAATCTACTCCTCCGGTGCCACTCAAGGTAAGCCTCGAGAGTAAATTCCCTTGATTATTAACCTGCGATCTATCAAGCTGGAGTGACTTGCCTTGTTCTTGGGCCTCTCTCTGATCTCTTTGTATGCGGGCCAGTTTGTGAATCAACAAGAACACATTTAGTTCTTTAATTGCATGTCTGTTAACGGAAAACACAGATTAAATAAAGAAAATACTGTTGCCTCATTTACCTTAGGGGTGGAGGGAGTAAATGATAAATTTTTCCTGACTTGAGTCCCATGATGTTTGTAGAAAAGAAGGTTGGTCACCGCTTGGTAGTGAGTTCCTGGATGGAGTCGCTCAGCTTAGTTACTTTAGACAAAGCCACCCATTTCATTAGGGGCTTCCAGAACGGGAAGCCACCCCGGCACCGGTAAGAAAGCCTATGCTGTTGGGGCACCTGGGTGGCTCACGTGCTTAACCGTTCAACTTCAGCTCAGGTCATGATCTCACAGTTCCTGGGTTCGAGCCCCGCATCTGGCTCTGTGCTGTGTTCAGATTCTGTGTCTCCTTTTCTCTCTGCCCCTCCTCCACTTGTGCTCTGTCTCTCTATGTCTCTCAAAAATAAATAAATATTTAAAAGAATTTAAAAAAAAAAAGAGAGAGAAAGAAAGCTTGTGCCATACCACAAAGTTTGCAAGAGGGAGGGCCTGAAGGCCTATGCTTTTAAGTGGTTAGTTGGGTTGCTCAGGAAGTTTTTCAAAAACGGTGCTTGTCAACCTGAGGAATTTCTCCCCTAGGACATTTGGAACTATCTTGAAAAAATATTGTTTTTAATGTTTATTTATTTATTTTGACAGAGAGAGAGAGAGAGAGAAAGCAGAGGAGAAGGAGAGAGTATCCCAAGTAGGCTACATGTTGTCAGAGCAGAGCCCAACATGGGGCTCGGTATCAGGATCCTGAGATCATGACCTGAGCTGAATTCAGGAGTCAAGCACTTAACCAACTGAGCCACCCAGGCACCGCCATCTTGCAAACATTTCGATTGTCATATTGGCAGTGCAATGTCATATTGGCTGTCTAGGGGCAGCGAAAGGTTCTGCCAAATACCCTAAAATGTACAGGTCAGTGTCCCCCTCTGCCCTTAGCTCCATCCAAGATGTCAGTAGGGCCAAGGCTGTGAAACTCTGCTCCAGAGAATCCAAGCCTTCGACAGAAGAGTGAAAACTCGGATACAGTTTACTCTCGGCCCTTCAAATTGTGTCTTTAAAGTCCGATGACAATCTTAATTGAACATAATTGTTGTGCTTAAGTTTAAAGTATTCTGTTATAACAAAATCATGCTATCCTCTTTATATTTTACAAACTACAGGTTTTGAATCATTTAGGGAAGAATCTTTTTTTTTTTTTAACGTTTATTTATTTTTGAGGGAGAGCGAGACAGGGTGCTAGCGTGGGAGGGGGCAGAGAGAGAGGGAGACACACAATCCCCAGCAGGCTCCAGGCTCCAGGCTCCACCCAGGCGCCCCTAGGGAAGAACCTTTTATTTAAAAGGAAACAACAGGCCCAGGCCCTTAACGCAGGATCCCCTGAAACAATTTACCATCATAAATTCACCCTCTATAATCATAAATCCTCCCTTACTGGGGCACCTGGGTGGCTCAGTTGGTTAAGCATCAAACTTGGCTCAGGTCATGATCTCCTGGTTTGTGAGTTCGAGTCCCGCGATGACAGAATCTGACAGCTCAGAGCCTGTTTCAGATTCTGTGCCTCCCTCTGGCTCTGACCCTCCAGCTCACACTCTGTCCCTCTCTCTCAAAAATAAATAAAACGTGAAAAAAATATTTAAAAAGACCTCCCTTATTATACAATTTTTGTTTCACAAAAGAAACGTTTGAGTACTTGTGTTAACAATAGGCAAAATCACTTTTTATGAATTGCATCTGTAACCAAGGTCAAAAGTGAATCGTTGCGAGATGGTCTCAGGAGTCTTGGGGGCTCTACAAGATATTTTTCTGAGAGTCTTCCATAGCACACAAATATCATTCAACATATGAAAACCAACACAGTACCCTTGCTTTTTGGGAAGTGTTAGAAGAAATTACCTACTTCGCGACATCCTCACTCAGGGTTTCACCCCTCATGACACCTTATACTAAGATATATGAAGCTTAATTAGGATTAAACTGACTTTGTTTTGAAGGGTTATAACTTAAATCATGATTCTAAATTATTTTTTTTTCTAAATCTACTTATATTATTTTTACGAAACGTACAGAATTAAAGGGACATTTTATTGTATAAAATGTATTCCCCTCATTCCTCCTAAAATAGAATCAGATTGAGGGTTGTCAATCCTTTGAAAGTTAAAACCCAAACGATAGATTACTTTGCTTCTCCTTATGCTCTTTACTCCTTTCCCTTCTCCGTTGTGAATTTTCCAAAAGACAGCGGTTAATTTAGGAGTCTTTCCATCATCTCATGTAGAGAGTGGAAGGATACATAAGTGAGATAGGGGTAGCTGGCCTAAAGCACAGATTTTGAGAAGAAATACATGCCAAAACTGTTGTAGTAAAGTTTTATGGTTGGATAAATATTGTATGAAATTACAGAAAACCAATCTTTATAGAAGTTCTGTATCACTGAATGTATACTTTAAGTTTTTGAAATTCTTGAATTTTGCTTTTGTAACATATAGATCAAAGTTTAGAATATGAGTACTTTTTTTTTCTCCTTTCTGAAAGCCATTCTGGTGGTTAGTAAACGTTTTACAGTATTACTTGATTTTTAAATTATTTCAGACTTCTTCGTTATCTTGATTACATTATCTTACACAGTGACCCCCCCCCCAAAAAAAAAAAAACAAAAACCTGTTTTTACTTCTTTTACTTATTGACTATGACAGTGAATATACTTGGGAGAGTTTTTTGTAGAAAATAGTGTCCCTATGCATAATGCATATGGAAGAGAAAAATAGTTTAATTTTTATTTATCTTAGAAGTGGAGTCCGACATTTATGCTGTCATTCAAAATTAAGCAATGCCTTCCAAATTCTCTCGTTTATTCGACAAACATTGAATACACACATGTCAAAATGCCCCTAGACAAAGAGATACAATGATTAAAAATGAAATGTAGTTGCTTTCATAGAATTCTCATTATAACATGTTTATTCTGTTTATTCTCCCTCTATTCTTTGGATTACGACATTTCTCTTGACTACTTTTCAATCTATGCATTCATCTTTTTAACAAATATTGATAGGGTGCCTATTTGCTTGGCTCTGGGCTACATGCTTGGTACATAGTGGTGAGATAATTATCCTCTTCATGGTTCTTAAATTATAATGGGGGGAATAAACATTATGTAATAAAGGCAGAAATGAATACAAATTAATGAGATTTTTAAGTACTAAGAAGGAGACAAACACAATGCTCTGTAAGAAAACAGCTGTGTGAAAGTCATTCCAGTACCCATTGGGCAGACCAGTAACATCCTTAGAGAACCAAAATTAAGCTGACAGCTGAATGAAGGGAAGAATCTAGCTATGCCTAGGAATTCAAATTTAGATTTTTCTGATAGACCGGCATTATGCATAAGTAGTGAGGTGGGTAAGAGGCACAGTGTTGAATACACGAAAGAGTCCAGCGCAGCTGAGATTCAGTGAATAAAAGGAGAGAGAGATACTTAAGCAGAGATGTTGGGTAGAGAGTTGAGTATAAGTCAGACCTCTGAGGAGGCAATCAAACTTGAGTCAGATGTAGAACTAATCTTGGGCTGCAGCTGAAAGTCATAGAACAGATTAGATTCACTCAGAGAGTGTAGAGAAGATAATTCCTGTCTAGATACAACAGTAAAAATAGGGTAAAGGACTAAAATTCGGGAGCATGTCCTAGATGTGGGGATCCAGAATACACAGACAAAACTTTGCCCTTTAGAAGATTAAGGCCAAGATGGAGAGATAGACAAGTATTTGGATAGTTACATGATAGAGGTATACACTAGGCCTGATGGGACACAATGGCACAAACATTTAATTCTGCTTGTGGGTAGTGCGGAAAGACTAAAAGAAGTATGACATCGAGCTATTCTAAAAATCTTCAAAATGCTTCAAGTAACAAGCTAATAGGATATAGAGAAGATCATTCTGGGCAAAGGATTTAAGATAAAAAATTCAAAGCATTTGAGCAACTGTAAGTAGTTCAACTTAATGACATGGTTATGGCTTCTTCTGGAATTTAAGATTTAGGTTAACCTTCACTGATGTACCTTTTCTCCTTTATTTTACATTCTTATAGTAATTAAGAAATCATATTGCTTTTGCCCTTTAATTGTCTGCATTAATATGTTCTCTCCTGATCTGCCCTTAATCTACACAGGGAAAAGAGGAGAGTCATTCATTTATTTTTTGTTTTGTTTTGTTTTTTACTGTTTATTTATTTTAGAGACAGAGCACAAGCAGATGAGGGGCAGAGAGAGCCAGAGACAGAATCTGAAGCAGACTTCAGGCTCTGAGCTGTCAGCCCAGAGCCCCACACGGGGCTCGAACCCACGAACCATGAGATCATGACCTGAGCCAAGTCGGACGCTCAATGACTGAGACACCCAGGCGCAACGAGAGTCACTCATTTTATACAAGCCAAGCCATCATGCTGTTCTATGCACAGAGCAGGTGGTCACCAAATGTAATATTTCCTAAACAACTGGATTCCTGTCCCTCCATCCTTGGTAGAGATGGAAAGAAAACTTTTATCTAGTGTGAAAAACAAACTAACTGTAGTCACAACATTAAAACATATCATTCCATCCGTGATGCCCTGATGTAAGCAAAGCACTTCAGTGACCTGAAATTAGCCTCGAATTAAAGTGTCAAGAATCATTCTGTACAATTTAGCTTTCATTAAATTCAAACACACGCAGAATTGAATCAATTTCTTAAACATACTTATTTCCAGATCCCCAACAGACACAATAATACCAACATGTAACAATTTCAGACATATAAACAGTTTTCCTATCCCCATTACTGAAGAGAGACTACTACTTCCCAGCTAGACCGTGATACACTCTAAATGCAAATTGAAAGCAAAACAAGACTCTCCAAATCCGAGAACTTCTGGCTGTTGGTTAGAATGTCTTGAAGTATTTTTCTTGATCTCTGCGCAAAAGTATGGGAACATACACTTGTAAAACAAAATACAGGGTTCAATCTGACTATCTTGTCCTGGTCCTCCTGTTGTAAGATGAATAAAGCATTTTTATCAGGAATTCTGCAGTAATATCTTAACTCAAACACAAAAACAAAAACAAAAAAAATCTTGTTGGCAAAAAGCCTATGTGTTTTCGAAGAAGGAAACCACCTGAAAGAGACGCCTCCTCCCCTCCAACTTTGATAAACAGATCCTCTCTCTCACTTAGACTTGGAGGAACTTTCCCAGAATCACGAATTGTGAAAACGAATTGTGCACAAAGTTACCAGCAGCCAAGAGTCTTGAAGTTTCTAAAGGATAATTTTCAAGACTACATTTAACTAAATGCAACCAATGTGTGAATAAAAGGGAGTTGTCAATATAGACCGTTCAGTAGCGTTTAAGTAATCATGGCGGACTTTTTTACATTCAATCATCCATTTTCTGTTATATGATAACGAGTAAGCTATCAATCATTCGTTAACAACAATAAAGTTTGTTAACTTTTCTGTTGAACCACTACCATGATGGTAATGACTTCACATGCTTTTATAAGGATCAAGCAACCAGTGGAATTAATCCACAGTGCATTCGAGGCTCTTTTTCCAAAAACCTACAGAATTTTTGACAGGTGAAGAAAAATGTATATTAAGTACATAACATAACAGAGATCTTACAAAATTCATATTAATAAATATCTAGAAAAGTATTGCATTTCATTGCTAAACTTAATACTCAATTGAAAAAACTTCCATTGGTTACATATCTCACTGAAGTGTTGGAAGGAATACTCTGTGACTTCTAAGAAATGATGGACAACCTGAATTAAATAGCCAATTAACCTAAAATAAAAACTATAATAAATTACATCTTTTATAAAAAATAATCTGGTAAAATGTGTGCTTGTCACATTAATATAATGTAAAATGAGATGGCCAAAACTATGGGTGACTAGGGCCTAATGAGGTGATAAAATGGTCCCACCAGCTAGTAAATTAAATAAGTGGCATAAGGTAGGTATAAGACGGAAGCAAGGAAGGAGGGGAGGGAGGAAGGAAGAAAGGAAAGGAGAAAGGAGGAACAGAGGAGTGGAAAGGAGGATTTGCCTACTGTTATATAGCAGGCACTAGACTCAATTATTTCCTTTTTTGCCTTAATTCTCCAACACTGGTTCCATGATCCCCAGAATTTAGGTTTTTTTTTTTTTCAAGATGAAGCTATCAAGGTTCCTAAAGATTAAATAAATTTTCCAATGAACGTATAGAGTGTAAAAGGAGAACCAGGATTTTAAGCCATTGACTTTTGATTTTTGTTGGATAAGATTTTACTTAAGCATAGACTGACTAAACAAATATTTATTACTCTTTATTTTTATCATTTACCTACTTCCCTGATAAATATTATAATCACTAGCAAAGATTCAGTACGTAATGCCTTTCTACTTCTCATTTGTATCAGGAAAGATTGAAAAAATGATGTCTCTATAAAATATTTTGTTTTAGGGACGTTTTCTACTCCGCATGCTGAATAAAAATTCAATTAATGATAGTTAAAATTAATAAGGAAGAAATCGAAAGGGACAAAGGCCTAATTGTTCCTTAAAGGTTTATTTAATAGCCTGTTCTAGATGTCATTTTTTTTTTCATCACATCTCTTTGGAACATCTCTTAATAACAAAAATAGTTATTTTTTCCCATATATTCTTTGAAAAGCTGTGATATTATAATTCTAGGCTAACGCTATTTATACTTAATTGCATTCATGCAAATTCTATAACACAAACACGAGGTCAGCTTTGTTTCTCAATACCAAATTAAACCATACTAAATTAAACCACATGACAGAGAAGTGCTTGGATAAGGAAGTTTGGCCATCTCAATAAACGACTATCATTTATGCAGTTTGCTCATTTCCCTGCAATGCTTTTGTGTGTTCAATAAAAATTGATATGAGTGAAAGGATATGAAATCTCTACCAACAAAGTAGAAAGAAAAAAAATAACACACTAATTTAAAATATACTTCAGCTACCTGTCAGGAGCAAATTAAAAAAGCCTTTAATGGAAAGAACCACAGCACTTGGCAGCATTGTTACTCGCTTCTGTAGATGATTCAGCTTATTGAAGTCTTAAAAAGGATTCAGGTATCTCCGTGTCTTCCTATCTGAATGCTCTGTGGTTTCTCTGTGGAATTCTCTCTGCGTTTTTTGCAGTTCAATAACTCGCGCCGCAAAGAGTGAAATCCTCTCACAGTTTTTATGTTTTGGTATTCAAAACAGTGTCTCTTGCCATAGTCAGGCCTCCTATTTTGCTTTTGTTTATGTTGTTTATGTTTGTTGATGTGTATTTATTTTGAGAGCCAGAAGAGAGAGTGGGGGAGGGGCAGAGAGACAAAGGGAGAGAGAGAATTCGAGGCAGGCTCCTCATGTTGTCAGTGCATGGCCCTGATGTGGGGATCGATCTCATCCCTGCGGCCGAAATCAAGAGTCAGAAGCTTAACTGACTGAGCCCCTCAGGTGCTCCAGCTTATGTCGTTTTAATTTTGAGTCATCTTTTGCAAATATTTTTGCACAGATACTTCTTGTGAAGAACTGAAGTGAAGCAAACACAGACATTGCATCTGACTTTCGGGGACTCAGAACTGGATAAAGGGGGTGGATGATGAAATTCTACCATTTCACCAGGGATTGCTCTGCAAGGCTGACTGCAGAAGACTTTCAACTGCTTACCCATGCAAACTTTTATCACTAAACTGGTAACTTCAGTTGCCTTTATTTACAGGTTCCTGTCGTTAAACATCAATGAACTCATTGATTGAATCCGTGGGATTTTAAAGGCTGCCACATGGCCAAGATTCTAACTACAACTACAGAGAATGTCTCTGAGAAATTGAGATCAAACACTAAGAGCTCACACTTTCAGGGGCAGGATTCATTTACCTTCTTTTTTTTTTTTTTTAATTTTTTTTCAACGTTTTTTATTTATTTTTGGGACAGAGAGAGACAGAGCATGAACGGGGGAGGGGCAGAGAGAGAGGGAGACACAGAATCG
The DNA here is from genome assembly GCF_023721935.1 of Panthera uncia. Lineage (NCBI taxonomy): Eukaryota > Metazoa > Chordata > Mammalia > Carnivora > Felidae > Panthera > Panthera uncia. The sequence goes on along the minus strand of NC_064811.1, from coordinate 23,978,261 downwards.
GAAACAGGCTCCAGGCTCCGAGCCATCAGCCCAGAGCCTGACGCGGGGCTCGAACTCACGGACCGCGAGATCGTGACCTGGCTGAAGTCGGTTAAGCGTCCGACTTCAGCC
>NC_064811.1:23615155-23640155 GCF_023721935.1 Panthera uncia | reverse complement strand
CATGAGTTACTCTGAGGTTGTGGCAATATAGCTTTCCTGGTGGTCTAAAAACTTTCGCCTGAGCTTAAAAAAACAAACAAAAATATTTGTCCCCATTTGAAAGAAAAAAAAAATGGCAATGCAGTTATTAGTAACAGACAATGAAAATATTTTCACATGCTATTGTTGAGCAGTGGAATAGAATATTTGATAAATTGCCTGCATTTTGTTATATATACACAAAAGGATATTGGTTAAGTGTATTTCTTAGTAGCAAATATATGGAATGTTTTCATTCTTACTTTAATCCTACACAATAAAGGACCTTGGATAGAATTATAATATTTTGCAAGTCATTTATAAGGTCTAAAACTTTTCCATAATAACATCATCAATACTAGTATTTTACCTAATACTTAGATACACTTTTTTGTGGAATTTTTTAAGTCTCTTATTGCCAGGAGAAGAACAAGCTTTGTGGCTTTTTGTGTTGTTGTTTGTTGTTTTATTTTATTCCTTAAGTTTCATAATTAGAATCATTTTCCTAGAGAGGAAAAGTCTTATACTACAGAACTGCTTTGTCTATCTTGGATCCTGGGTAGGAAAAATAATTGACCCATTGACAGTGATAGGAAGAAGTCCCGGTCAAAAAGAGAAGTATCTAGTGGGTATAGATTGCATTAACATTGTGACATCCACTGATAATAATAATAATAATAATAATAATAACAACCACATATTTCAGAAAGAAGTGCAAATTGGCAACCACAAACCAAAACATGGTCAGTCTTTAAATATCCACACAAACAGATTGGTAGCATGAATCAAGTAAGTTTGGTAACAGATATAATGGCTTCTCTCACCTGACTATAGTTGGGCACTAAGACCTAGTTAGGTAGGAAGATGACTAGGCCAAATAAGGCAAATTCTAGGATGTAAGAAAACATTGTTTTAATGTAAAATCCCTAAACTAGACGCTATTCACCAAAAAAAGAAAAAAAGAAAAGAAAAAAAAAGTAAGAAAGAAAGAAAGAAAGGAAGGAAGAAAGAAAGAAAGAAAAAAGTGATAAGAAATGTATTTGCATAATTTAGCAATAAAAGGAGTAATATGATAAGTCATACAACATTTGGTTACATATTTTATTGGGTCAAGACTGAGCACTGAACTTGAAGGAGTGTGGATAGAGAATTGGAGAAAGTGGACTTTGGCAGGTACGAAGCTGAAAGAAGAAATGATAAGGAAAATCTAAGAATTTTCCAAATCATAACATTGCATATGCCACTTGGGGAGTTTTCCAACTTGCATCATAATATTTTCTTGTAGAATACCCTCCCACTGTTGTCTCCTGATCAAAGCAAACATTATACTAATAGGGATTTAGTTCAAGTAGAAACCCTTTTGTGAAAACATCTATCTTTCATCATGGAAGTATAAGATATGTTCTAACTGGAATGCTGTTCATATTGTTTGGGCAGAGAAGTTTTTTTTTTTTTTTTTTTTGTTTTGTTTTGTTTTGTTTTTTTCCCAATGGAACCAGGAGAATGGAGAAAATAGCAGATTACTGCAGAGTTTTTCATTCATAGAACTTCTGCTCCTAGCATGGTTTACATGGTGCTTGGACTACAGGGACATAGCGCACAAATGTTTCAAAGGGAAGTGTGGCCTTGAGAGCACATACTGTACAAAGGGCTTCAATGAGTGGCTCAGAGTTGCTTTTAACAGTTTACATATAGGACTTGAGACTATGAAGATTAAAAAAATCCCAGTGAAGTCGAACTGTGGTATTGAGAAGTTGGGAGCAAGGCATGTCAGAGGGAGTCTTTGAATGTACAATAGATCTTCTCCAGCTTGGTGAGCCTAAGATGAAATTCAACCATGATTGTGGCAAATAAACATTATCACAAAAAAAATCTCTTTCATACTTTGTTCCATTGTGACTGCAACTTACAGAGGCTGGGCATTCCTACCTCTTCCTAAAGTTACTCAGACTTTTTCTAACTTCTATCCTCTTAGACTGTAGAAACTTGACAATTCATTTTCTACCTGGAACCTAGAATAACTGTTAAAAAGGAAAATTAGATTGTGTAACTCCACAGTGAGAAACAATTTAATTCCCCCCATTGAGTTAAGAATAAATGCCTACTTCATACAACGGCCTAGGTAATAGGGGGAGAACCCTTGATAGGAGGGAGGGCATGGCCTACACACCAGCCTCAAGGGTTATTTTATGATTGATCTTTACTAGTCATGGTAATTTCTTTTCCTTAGCCACATGACCAAGTTCTGACCAGTACCATTGTTTCTAAAAGAGAAAGTTCTTCATCTTTCTGTCCCTTACTACTGACCAGAGTGTGGCAGCCATCTTTACTGTGGGGAGAAAGGCCAACTTTCCAAGAGTCACAGAACACAAACATGGAAGATCATGGTTTATTAATGACACTGTTGAACTGCTGCACCAATGTTGGACATATTTTCTCTGAATACATTAAAAAATATATATATATACACACACATATATATACACACATATATGTGTGTATATATATATATATATACGTATATATACGCACATATATATATATATATATGACAATGGTACATGTCATTGTGTTTTCTGTGGCATCCAGGTTAACAGATTCCGAACTGCCACTTAACCTTCTTGTGTAATTGGAGGCTAAAACAAGTTACTATTTCACCCACTGCTTTCCACATGGCATCAAACTCAGCCACACACTATTGATTAAGAATCTGTGGAATGGATGTAAATGAATGACACAGACTAAATTACAAATGGTATACTACTTTATGCTTTTATATGATTCTTGTCAGTCATTACCTGTTTTCAAAGTACAGATTCTTCCACGTTTCCAGAGGTTATTTCAAGAGCAATGTCAAAGACTTCATGTCTCCTCATGGTTTCTTCATTCCTCTCCCTGAAGAAGGTTATTTTTCCTTGTATGCAATTGTAACTAACTGATAAAAGAGCTATTCTGAAGATAGTTCACTACAAAGAGGACATATCTTAATATTTCATATATTTAATAACTTCAGTATATGTTAATACACGACAAGAAGCATCAGCCATTTTCACCTTGCAGTTGATGATTAATTGTGGTATGTAAGTATCATGTTTGGATGTATTGTGGCAAATGATTCTGAGGCTTCAATTAAGTAATTTTGGATGATACCATAGTCCAGTGAGCATAATTTTACATCAGCTGATAACGATACGTTATTACCAATTGAAAACTTTCACAATTACTTCTGCAATCATGCTCTCACGCTTTCAATTTCTGTCTTCTGTTTAGAGATTCTCTACATTCTCATCTGTAAGCTTGAAAAACGCACACTTATGTGCTTATTTATCTAGCTGCCTATTACTACAGTGTCTAGATTTTGTTTTGCCATGTATATCGATAGACTTACTAAATGATGATGCATCCATTTTCCTCTTTCATGAGGAAAATGCATTATAGAATAACCTGATTATTATGTGTGAGTATTTTCCCAAATAAATTATCAAAAGGGGGTGGGTGGGTGGTACAATGCTTCTGGGAATTCTTAAAACACCCTCAATCTATTTTGCATATTTTTTAAAAAATTTTTTACACTGTTCATGCTGTGTGCATCCTCAATGAAGGAGAATATTCTGTAACAACAAGAACAAAGTAAAATGACAGGCAGATAATAGGATAAGTTAACTCTATGCAAAAGTGGATGTAAGTGTCATCTGAAATCAGCTTCTTTCAGATTTGGTTTCAAATTCTGCCTTTTGTTTCTGAATTATTCCTGCCTACTCTATGATTCATCACTTTCTCCCTTGACTTACTGTGGCAGTGCATTTGTATCATATTATCAGACTTCCGGTTTCGTATGTACCGCATTTGTTTTTTTCAAATACCGTATTAAATTTGAAACACACGGTTAGGTCCTAATTTCCCTACTGCCATCATTATCTCGTTCATCATCAGTAATTAATAAATGCTCAGTAAAAATAGTTGCATTGGGTTATGTGTTTTGTAAATTAACAATGCCTTCATTATTTATTTCTTCTTAAGCTTTCCACTAGTCCTCCTTCACAACGTTGTAAAGCATTTTCAGTTTTAAAGCATTTAGAAGCAGTAGCTTTTTCTGTTAGCTCTTCAGACAGGTAGACACAGATTGTTTTTTCACATCCTTGTTGGAATTTGAGTTTAGATTCATTACTAAAGTAAAATGTTTTTATTTCTCTGTATCACAGGAATGCTTTTTATGTGGATGAGGTTCCATTTTTCCCAGTGTAGAAAAAAAATAAAGATATCCTAAAAAATTGTAATGTTTTTAACATCTATGGCTATAAGAAAGCTATTTCAACAAAATCATTTATTTACTGGATCAAAAACTTGAAATTACTGAATATCTAAAGAAGAAAGGTGTGCCAGGGTGGCTAAATTTGTTAATCCTCTAACTCTTGATTTCAGCTCAGGTCGTGATCTCACGGTTTGAGTTTGAGCCGCCAGTTGGACTCTGCTCAGACAGCACAAAGCCTGCTTGGGATTATCTCTCCCTCTCTCTCTGCCCGTCTCTGCTCACTCACTCTCTCACTCTCACAATAAATAAATAATCATTTAAAAAATAAAAGAAATAAAAGAAATTGATTTGATAACATACTTAAATTTATATAGAACAGCCATTTGATATGAGGCTTCACAAAAATTCTCACTATCTTAAAAATTGTATTCCACTATTTATTACATAAAAAATCAGTGACACGAAGAAAATGCCATGCACGGTCATAATTTTTTCTAGAAATATGTATGTAAGTATGTATAAGACTAGGCAAAAATGAGAATTATATGTAGTAAAATGTCGACATTGGTGAACTGGTGAAGCTACTTGATTGTTTTCTATGCATCTTCCATTTTTATCATTTGCATTCTCTAAACTGCTTTTTGCAATAAACATTAATTGCTTTTATCATGAGAAAATAGAGGGTCACCTTGGTGGCTCAGTTGATTAGGAGACTGACTCTTGTTTTCAACTCAGGTCATAATCCCAGGGTAGCGGGATTGAGCCCAGTATCGCATAGCATTGAGCCTGTTTAATATTCTCTCTCTCTCTCTCTCTCTCTCTCTCTCTCTTTCTCTGCCCCCATCCCTGCCCTGCTCATGCATGCTCTTGCTTTCTAAAATAAACATTAAACAAAAAAACAAACAAACAAACAAAAAAAGAAAATAGGAAAGAACAGCATTACTACTAAATATGAGAGAGGTCAAAATGAAATAATCCAGAAACAATTCCATTGAGATGCAATTGTGAAAACTATATATAATTGTTGGCAATCGACTTTGTTCCCTAAAATAACAGGTTTATATGGTGTTTTCACTTATGCCCCCTGTCTTTGTCTTCAGTACTGTGTCTTTGTAATATCATATTATGCAACATAATTTTGAACTGTGCTCTTTAAGGAACACTTGTGGAAGGAAGCTAATTTTTCAGCACTGAGAAAATATTTGAGAAATCCAAGGTTTTTCTGCCTTTGTCATGAACAGAAAATTTTCTCGAGGGTGCTCATGTTGAATTAAAATTCACCTCAGGCTGCTTCTGTCTATGACTGCAATTTGATACTGTTGTATGGGACTCTTTTTATTGATTTCTCTTGCTTGGAGCTTCCAAAAATTAAGATTGCCAAGTGTTTAGGGAGCAATCCTATTGGAGAGGTGGAGTCTTAGTTCAGAGGGTAAAAAGCAGTTTTGACTAGTAACTTTTGGTTGTTTCTTTTTTTTTTTTTTTTTTTTCCTGAAAGCAAACATTGTCAAATCTGCTAACGGATGTCACCTATTGACGAAAGGGATAGAAATAGTCATTTTGTGATTTATTTGTAGGTTTTGGTAGTGATGTTTTTAACTTCAATTTTCATCAGTTTCCTTTCAAAATATCAGCTGCCGGGGTTGATGTTAGCTGTTCAGTTATTCTTTTATTTCAATATTTATTTGGGGGATTGCACAAGCTGGGGAGGGGCAGAGAGAGGACAGAAGATCTGAACTAGGCTCTGTGCTGACAGGCTGACCGCAGCGATCCCAACGTGGGGCTCGAACTCACAAACTATGCGATCGTGACCTAAGCTGAAGTCTGACGCTCAACCAACTGGGTCACCCAGGTGCACCTAGCTGTTGGGTTCTTCTAACTAGCAGTGGAGCAGAATTAGTCTGACAGTGATTGGGCTGGTTTCTAATAGAAAGAATTATTGACAAAGATACTGAATCAGGTGCTCCATTCGGCAGCACATATACTAAAATTGGAACGATACAGAGATTAACATGGCCCCTGCGCAAGGATGACACACAAATTCGTGAAGCGTTCCATATTTTTAGCACTGCTAGGAATTCACCCAAGGGATACAGGAGTACTGATGCATAAGGGCACTTGTACCCCAATGTTTATAGCAGCACTTTCAACAATAGCCAAATTATGGAAAGAGCCTAAATGTCCGTCAACTGATGAATGGGTAAAGAAATTGTGGTTTATATACACAATGGAGTACTATGTGGCAATGAGAAAGAATGAAATATGGCCTTTTGTAGCAATGTGGATGGAACTGGAGAGTGTTATGCTAAGTGAAATAAGTCATACGGAGAAAGACAGATACCATATGTTTTCACTCTTACATGGATCCTGAGAAACTTAACAGAAGACCATGGGGACGGGGAAGAGAAAAAAAAGAGGGAGGGAGCCAAACCATAAGAGACTCTTAAAAACTGAGAATAAACTAAGGTTGATGAGGGGTGGGAGAGAGGCGAAAGGGGGTGATGGGCATTGAGGAGGGCACCCGTTGGGATGAGCACTGGGTGTTGTATGGAAACCAATTTGACAATAAATTTCATAATAAAAAAAGGAAAAAAAAATAAAGCTACATTTGTGGTAAAAAAAAAAAAAAGATACTGAATCAGCTGAATATTCCACACATGCTTTTGCATATCTTATTTCATTAAATGTCATTATTTTTTGCCATAGATATATCTCTATCTATCATCATCTATCATCTAGTGGTTGTCTGAGTTTTCCTGTAATAAGAAAACGGAGTGCACTTTATTTTCAAAATAAACATAGAAGTATTTTATTTATTTATTTATTTATTTATTTTTAACGTTTATTTATTTTTGAGACAGAGAGAGACAGAGCATGAACAGGGGAGGGGCAGAGAGAGAGGGAGACACACAATCTGAAACGGGCTCCAGGCTCTGAGCTGTCAGCACAGAGCCCGACGCGGGGCTCGAACTCACGGACCGTGAGATCATGACCTGAGCCGAAGTCAGACGCTTAACTGACTGAGCCACCCAGGCGCCCCAGAAGTATTTTAGATAAAGTATGTATTAGTCATAATTTATTATATTAGAATGTGTTAATGTAATGTTTTGTTAAAATAACTGAAATTTTATTTATCGTACATTGGCTATGGCAGGGTTATGGTGGTGAATATGATTGTGTTAATTTTTACCACAATCTTATGGCTAGGTTTCCATGCCTGGTTCTATGTGACTAATAAAGCCATTCAATATTAATAACCACCACTGCATTCTGTTTCAGTAAATAAAACTCATTTCTGTAATTAGGTTTACATTAAAAATGGAATTTGTAAATTACTGTACATGTTTTCTATTACTGTGATTCTTCCAATTAATTCAATAATTAATTTTTTTTATACCAGCTGTTTAAACATGGTTATTTGTGAAGCAATGCTTGTCAAGGATTCTGTAATGGTCATATTTTAAAGAAAAAGAAAATAAGTTGGGGCGCCCAGGGGGCTCAGTTGGTTAAGTGTCTGACTCTTGATTGCGGCTCAGGTCATGATCTCACAGTTCTTAGTTCAAGTCCTGCATGGGTCTCTGTGCTGACAGCACGGAGCCTGCTTGGGATTCTCTCTCTCCTTCCCTCTCTCTGCCTCACCCCCAAAATTGTGCCCTCATTCTCTCTCTCTCTCTCTCTCTCTCTCTCTCTCTCTCTCTCAAAATGAATAAACTTTAAAACAATATTTTTAAAAATTAAATAAATAATACATAAAAATACATAATTCAACAATTCTAAGACACACACAGAGTAAATATATCCATATTTCCCTCCTCCCAATCTGTCGTTTTCTCCTATATCTTTGACACTTATCAAAGTACAAAATATTGTGTGTACACAGAGTTAGTAGCTAAATTATACACCATTCTTAGCTGTGGAGTGGAGAGTAAATGGGTCCTTGAGAAAGTACACCGAATATAAAATGTTTGTAACATTTCATTGTTTCCTCTTCACCTCTGGTATAATTCAAAAAGGAGTCGTAGATAATAAAAGCCCACTTTGCTCCGCATAAAACATGACGGATGCATTTATCACCAGTATTTCAGGACCGGATGAGATACGATCTTGCTCAAAGGTTTAGCGACTGCAGCACTGTCAACATGACTGCTATGCTGTGAGATAGATTTACTATTAATCCGGATATACTGTATTGCGAGTGTGTGCTGAGGGGTAACTGTGACTGGGTAATTAAAACTCCATACTGTGTAAAAGTTTTAAAAAAATGAGGATCACTCCTCGACTTTCACGTTATTTTCTGACAGTGTGCAGATAACTTCAGACACTCGCTCAAACTGCCAGAAGAATATGTATTTCCTTTCAGTGCAACCCCAGAGAAAGATAAAAACTTGCTTTGAGCATGACACTTATGTGCCAGTCCTTGAGTCGGATATGCAGGGGTAGCAAGACACGTTAGCTGAAGTAGCGATCCGGCATATCTCCAAACATGATGTCCCATTTATGTTCGAAATGATGTGGATGGAATCAATTAGGAGAAACAAGTGAGTTCCAAGACATATTTTTGAAAAAGCTGCGGAGTTGCTTAGTAACCTGATGTTGTACTTCATTTCCCAACAGAGCTGTAAAGGCTGTCAGAGTTGGTAATGGAGCACTTAAATGAATCAAATCTCATGTGCTCTGACAAGAACATGCCCATATTAACTACGTCAGGTCCTCCCTGTCAGAAGTGAACATACGTGGTCAGTAAAACACGTAGCATGACAGCGATCAGGGGATATGACTTCAAGTGGTGCTTCGGCATAAAAACCTGTTTATTTTCTTTACGTGCCTGGTGTTGCCATAAATCATTGGGCTGTGTTATCTACCATTACTCGGGATAAACCTTCATTCAAGTGCATCGTCTTGCCAGCCACTTGCCATTCACAGGATCTTCTCGGGCAGAACTGACTGCTCTCGACACCTTGAATGCTTTGCATTTTAGGATTTCACATGTGAAATCATAAGCAATGTTGCTTCTCCTTCACCTTGGCCAGGCAGGCAGCCATCTACTCACATAAGTGATATCCTTATGGAGAAATTATACTTAGCGAATACTTGAAATAATGTGAATATATCCTCTGCAGAGAAAACCAAGCCCATGCACATAAACTACACCATACATATCATAGTATTTTTAAAAGTATTATTTATGAACATTTGAACCAAGGATCTAGAACAGCCTATCTATTTTTGCTTTGAATTTATAAACTCTTAATCCATTATTCTAATTTGCCAGAAAGGAAAAACAATTATTGATTGCCATTGGGATTTATGTCTTTGGAGGCAACGGAATAAAAGGAACGTAGAGACGCATTAACTGACTACCTTTATTTGTAAAACTCATGTGACAGGTCTTGATTTTCAAGTTAAAGATCTAAGGAGAAGAAACTCCCCTATTATCACCTCCTCAAAGTTATTTGACATATAATCATTAAATTATTAATTCTTGTATCATCTTTGTGAGAAATATTGGGAGCAATCATTATTTTTCTAAGTAGGAGATTTCACAAATTTCTGGTTAATTGGCAAGCATGTCAATGTGAATCTTGGGAAAACCATAAAGGATCACATCTAATGTTAAATTGGAAGATTTTATAAATAGATCCTATCATCAATTATCTGGTAATAACCATGAATAAATTTAGTAAAAACGTAGTAAGACAACTTTATTTATTTATGTTCAACATCCCTGTCTATGTTTGGACCCATTTCCAACAGTTTTCAAACTTAGACTTTAAGACTAGAAAAGTACCAGTAATATAGCTTTCATCAAGAAACATGGAATTAACATATAAGGACATTTCTCCTACAGGTAATCCTTTGAAAAAAGAAGACAGGTAAAGCAAGAAATCAAGAGAGAATCACAAATCCCAGCTTTCTCTAGGGTTGTTGCTTCATATTATGATCATCCTTGAAAAAAAAAAAAAAAAGAAAAGAAAATCACCCTTCAAATCAACAGATAAAAATACTGCTTAACAATGATTTTATTTTTGTTATCCTTTGAACATCAAAAATGCAAAAGCTATTGAGGCATTAATTGCCACACCAGAGGGTCAAGGTCATTGCAGCCCAACAGTCTAGAAATTATCGATTCTGACATCATTACAGTCTCATTCTCACTGTGATGGAAAAGCATGTTGTAATGTTATACAGTCTATCAATAAACTTTGCAACTCACTAGTAATTCTTGTATGTTGGCCTACTGCAAGTATTCAGTTTCACCATCTGACCTCAGAGCATATTTTCATTCAACCTGTAAGACCAGAATGAGCGGAAACCCTTCCATTGGTTGCTCTATTAAAAAGCACCAAAAAGAAAACACCCTTTACCCATCTGCAAATACATAATAAGTACCCTGTCATGAAATACGGACACATGACTTTCTGAGTCATCAGCTAAAGAATTGAATTAGTCTGGGGGCGCCTGGGTGGCTCAGTCGGTTAGGTGTCCTGACTTCAGCTCAGGTCATGATCTCACGGTTTGTGAGTTCCAGCCCCGCGTCGGGCTCTGTGCTGACAGCTCAGAGCCTGAAGCCTGCTTCTGATTCTGTGTCTCCCTCTCTCTGCCCCTCCCCCACTCACACGCTGTCTCACTCTCTCTCTCTCTCAAAAATAAATAAACATTTAAAAAAAAAAGAATTAAGCTACTTTGTTACAGTTAGACTCCAGATATGAATATGAAAGTTTTAGAATTAAGTATTAAGTTTGAAGATTGAACACTTGTTAGCCAACTGCTGAAGGGAAACAAACTGATAATCTGTTGTCCCCTCCAGTTTACAGGTTGACTTGGCCTCAGCCCAATAAAAAAGAGAGGCACATATAGACTCTTTTTTATTTCTTTCTTCAAGAAATCCAATCACACTGGCCTTTTAGTGTGTAACAACCAATAGACGGAGTGTTTAATCCCACAACCATAGGGCATGAATTTCCTTTTCCGGTAGATTTTTTTGTTCTCCAATTTCTTCGAAGGAAATGCTCTTTTTCCCTCCCTCAATTCTTCCATCATGAGCTGAAACATCGGTAAGAGATTCCAGGAGATGTGGGATTTGTTCTAGACTGCTTTCACATGTAGATATGAGATGTTTTCATAAAAGTAATATCTGTTGCATTTATAGTGCACCATATACCGTTACCTTGATTATTTTCAACTTTATATAAAGCACACAGAGCTGGTTGTTTTAAATGCCACTTTACAAAAGCAGGGCCCATAGCTTTGCGAGTTTAGCTGACATTTCCAAGGCCTCAGGGTTAGTAACCATGGAGGTAGAATTGTTACTCTTATCTGTCTGACAGCAAAAGTGCATGTCTCTCCTTAGTGTCAGGCTGCCCCTCTTGGGGGGAAAAATTGGAAGGAAAAGGACATTGTTAGTAAATGCACAAGGTGTGGGAAGGTTAATTCCTCAATGTATGTTATTTATTTATTTATTTATTTATTTTTAGAGAGAGAGAGAAAAAGAGAGGGACAGTGCCAGCAGGGTAGAGGAGTAGAGTGAGAGAGAGAGAGAATCTTAAGCAGGCCCCACATTCAAGATGAAGCCTGTCTCAGGGCTCCATTCCACAACCCTGGGATCATGACCTGAGCCAAAATCAAGAGTCAACCTTTCAACCAACTGAACTACCCAGGTGCCCCAATGTGTGTCATTTCTAATGAAAGAATAAAGCTAGAGTATTTTCATCATATGTGTTCATGTTACATTACATTTGACTAAATGATCTGAACTTGATTTTAACAAGCTATTATTTCCTTCTCTGGAAATGGCAATGGCTTCTAAATCATGGATCTGTGGTGAGAATTTGAAGAAATGACAAATACAAATAATTAGCACAGTGCCTGGCAAAAAGGAAATGTTCATAGAGTTTTAAACATGGTTATAATTATGTTTACCTCTGGAGTCAGTCACGGTAGTTTTGAGAGGCTCAATGTGGATTCAGATGACAAGATCCTTATCAGCTGCCAGTAGTTACCTCTGTTTTGCCCCACTTACTTTAATGTCTGCACACATGGTCTATGAAGAACTTTGAGATTCAAGGAGGTTAAGTGACGTTTAGAAGACCATGTATGTTGTAGATAAGAGTTTTTTTCAATCCCAAATCTCTTGATTCACAAGTCACACAGAAAACATCTTACCTTTCCTACATTAGTTTACTAATTATCCTAAATTTTATTTTGTGTAAAGAAAAACCTTGAATGGAATTCCTAAAAAGAAAGAGAAAAAGTTGTATATCAGTTTAGAATATTGGTCATATACCTTTTTTTTTTTGAGAATTAAAGTAGAAAAAGAAGAGACATACAATACAGAGAATTACAGCTCTTTATGTCTTTTCTCAAATCTTTATTTTTAAGAACCAATGCCAGTCGATGGAAAAGTACAATATGTAGAGAAAAGAAAATTTAAAAACCTGCGTCCCGTAAAAATCAGAATAGGTGTGAATATGAAATTATAAAATATAGCTGTGTTTATTGAATAAAGCAGAAGACATAAATATAGTTTGATTAATTATTTTTGCATATATATATGCATAAATATATATGCATATATTTATGCATATATATATATGTATATATATATATATATATATATATTTTTTTTTTTTTTAAGTAGGCTTCATGCCCAGCGTGGATCCGAATACAGGACTTGAACTCACAACTATGAGATCAAAACTTAATCTGAGCCAAAGCAGAAGACACTCTTAAAAACTGAGAACAAACTGGGGCGCCTGGGTGGCTCAGTCGGTTGAGCGACCGACTTTGGCTCAGGTCATGATCTTACGGTTTGTGAGTTCGAGCCCCGCGTCGGGCTCTGTGCTGACAGCTCAGAGCCTGAAGCCTGCTTCTGATTCTGTGTCTCCCTCTCTCTCTGTCCCTCCCCTGCTCATGCTCTGTCTCTGTCTCAGAAATAAATAAATATAAAAAAAACTGAGAACAAACTGAGGCTTGATGGGGGGGGTAGGTGATGGGCATTGAGGAGGGCATCTTTTGGGATGAGCACTGGGTGTTGTATGGAAACCAATTTGACAATAAATTTCATATATTAAAAAAATAAAATAAAAAAAGAATCAAAATGGAACAAACCTACAAAAAAAAGAAAAAAAAAAAAAACAAAATTTAATCTGAGATCAAGAGTCGGATGCTTAACCAACTGAGCCAGCCAGGTGCCCCTACCTAAATTTCTTATATATGGGCATATAAAATGCACCTAGAGAACTCCATGACAATATATTAGGAAAAAGTAGCTCCTCAGCGGATAAAGAATTGGATGAATTACTAATATGACGACAGACTAAAAGGTAAGATGAGGAAAAGAATAGCAATCCTATACACCCCTATATTCTGACAAATGTTGCTTTGTAGATACATGAATATTATTTTGAGTTTGGGATTGTCCTAGAGGAGGTCATAGCAACACTGAGTGGAATCCAGTCTTGTAATGTATTTTGTTCAGTGCCGTATATACATATAAAAAGCAAAACATGATAGATATTTTTCTGTTAAAGTTTAATGTTTTGATTACAGAGTCATTAATGATACTAGGCAAATGAGTCTGACTTGAAATAATTAGCAATGATTTTATTTCTAATATGCAGCTCCGTGGTGTCATTCATCTCAAAAGTCATCAAGTATGGATATTAGGTCGTGAAATGCAGGTTCTGTTAAATCTAGTATTAATAGGACTAATTATATAATTTGTCTATATTAACTTTGATTTATACCAAAGTATATGAATTTATATTCTTTTTTAAATGTTACATTATCCATTCGTGCCAAAGTTATAATAACTCTGTTGGTTTCAAGCTTGTTTAAATACTTAAGTGTAGGCTTGTTCTTACATTTTTATATGTGAAATTTTGTGAATTCAAAGCTGAATCTAGTCTTGATCTTCCAGAAAAAAAAAATCCATTTTTCTTTATTATTTTCCAAAATTCTTGTTTTAGGAATCATGAGAATGTTAATTCCTTTAAATGTACTATTTCCAAATGTGTGTGTGTACATGTACATGAGAGAGAGTGAGAGAGACAAAAAGAGAGAGAGAGAGAGTTGGTTTTGTTCCTGATCTCTTCTTTCTTTCTCTCCATATTTACATGTGTTTGTGTATAAGGACTCCATATGTCTTCTAATATTAAAATAGGATTTTAACAATTACAAATATTGTTATTTGTTCCTTTACTTATTAAGAATAAATATAGTATAAATATAAAATAATATAAATAAATGTGAGTTGTACAACACAAAGAACCAAATGCAACTGGAAAAATTACAGTTGCTGCCATTAGGATACCTGAACAGCTTTAACTTTGAAGTCACCAAGTAGGAAGGCAAAGAAAGTATTTAAAGTCCATAGTTACAAAGAACCACCAAGAAGATCTTGGCCTATACAATGTTATTTAATTTAATTGCATATTTGTGTTTTCCAAGCCCAGCACTGTATATTTATGATTTCTACAAAACACAAAGCCATGAAATTGTTGGTTTTATCCATTCTAATCCTTAGTGATTGGTATGATTAAAAGATTGTAAGCAAAACCTAAAATTTAAATTCTGTTATAGAAAATATTATGTATCTATAATATAATGGTAATGATATAGATGATATTATGCTTCTCTAGTGAAAATGAACCATGAGTTATAAAAAATATCTGGTTGTGGGGCTCCTGGGTGCCTCCATCGTTTAAGCCTCTGACTCTTGATTTGGGCTCAGGTCATGATCTCACGGTTCATGAGTAAATAAAAAAAAAAAAATTTACATTTTTAATTTATTTTTGAGAGAGAGACAGAACACAAGTGGGGGAGGGACAGAGAGAGAGGGAGACACAGAACAGGAAGCACGCTCCAGGCTCTGAGCTGACAGCACAGAGCCTGACGCGGGGTTCGAACTCATCACTGGTGAGATCATGACCTGAGCCGAAGTCGGACACTTAACCAACTGATCCACCCAGGCGTCCCTAAGTAAGTAAACTTTAAAAAATCTGGTTAATTCGTCTACACCATGCCACAGTCAATAGAGATTTTCATCTTTTTATAACCATTCAATTTCTTAATGATTTTGATTTGATCTATTGGACCTTTTGGTACTTCTATTGCAGTCAATCTTTTTGGAATATTTTAAAGCTAAATTCCCAAAGTTGTAAAATATTTATTATTCCTTCTTATATCAAATATTTACAGTTTAACCTACACATATATATGTACATGTCTATCATTGTAGGTTTTTTTTGTTTGTTTGTTTTTTGTTTTTGTTGTTGTTGTTGTTGTTGTTGTTAGGCCACTTAGTATTAGGATGATATTTCCTAATGTTTGTTATGACATAGCCAGTAAGATAAAAAGAATTTATTCTCAGGACTTCTGACATCTACTTTCCACTGAGTACCTCTTTAGTCTATTTACTGTAGCTACTCCTAGCTTGTAACCTATGTTTGTTTATATAACATTCTTTTTTTATATACTGTCCTCTTGAATATACTGTGATTTTATATAGGCTATAAAACTTAAAATACTATGAAGACAGGGGGATAACAACATTTCAGTCTTCCTGTGTTTCTCTTTACTCTCATGCCATCAAATTCACACAACACTTCTGACACCGGATTATCTATTTTTTTTTTTTTCTCCCACACTCAGCAATTCTTCAAGCTCAACTGAGTGACCTACAACCTAACCCAATTCTGACACTATCTGCCTGGAGATAGCATCAGACCCCACAGCTAAAAGAAGGCTCAGTCCCACTAGATCACCTTTTCTCCCTCACAGACTTCAGATGCCAATCACAAGTACAGGTTTATGTTTCTGACCAATGGCCATAAATCAGAGGTTCCCATGACCTGCTCTTTTGGTTCAATTAACATGCTGGACTAGTTCACAGAACTCAAGAAAAATAGTTTACTTACGATTTATAGGTTCATTATTAGAAGATATGATAAAGGATACAGATGAATATCCAGAGGCAACAGGGGCATAGGACAAGGTATGTGGTAAGGAGCACAGAGTTTCCTAGCTTTGTCTGAGCATGACATCTCCCAACACCTCTATGTATTTGCCAGCCTGGAAATTCTGAAATTTATACTTTTGAAATTTTAATGGAGGGAGGATTCATCATATAGGCACAATCTACCATTGACTCCATTTCCAGCCCTTCCTCCTTCTCTGGACAATGGGAGATGGCTAAAAATTCCAAGCTTCTAACCCTGGCTGAGTCTTTCTGGTGACCAGCTCCCACCCAGAGACCTTACCCATTCCACTCCACCCCACCCCCTCCAGAGTCAGCTCATTAGAACAAAAAAACACTAATATCATTCAGAAAATTCCAAGAGATTTAGGAGCTCTGTGTCAGAAATTAGGGCCTAAGATCAAATTTTAGAACAAAAAATGTTGTTAGTGCCCTTATCCCTTGGGAATTTATAAGGGTTTCCAGAACCCTGTGTCAAGAACTGGGGGGTGGGGGTGCTTGGGTGACTCAGTCAGTTAAGCATCCGACTTTGGATCAGGTCATGATCTCACAGTTGGTGAGTTCTAGTCCGCATTGGGCTCTATGCTGACAACTCTAAGCCTGGAGCTTGCTTCAGATTCTGTGTCTCCCTCTCTGCTTGCCCCTGTCCCGCTCACAGTCTCTCTCTCTCTCTTAAAAACAAGCATTAAAAATAAAAGAAAAGAACTGAGAGCAGGAACCAATACATATATATCCTATTATTTCACAACAAGATACCTATAAAGTAGTATTTCCTAAAGGAAGGGAGTGAATTGTAAAGTTGTTTACTGTTCCTTTTCACAGTGTGCAGTGTGTGTATGTGTGTGTGTGTGTGTGTGTGTATGTGTAAAGCTTACAGAATATAGGTCGTTCTAAGAATTTTCAAAAATGTTAGTATATTAATTAATGAAGTCCTGGTCCAAATTTCTTGGAGGAGTTTCCCAGTAGAAATTCAGAACATGAGTTTAATAAAAGACTTCTTACTAGCCAGAAAATTAAGCTTCATCATTATTCAAGGGTATAAGAAAACTAAACAGGGATAATTTGATGTTAGATCACCATTATGAAACTTACCTCTGAATTTACCATTGACTTGACAAATTGGAATACAATTGGAGATACTTGTCATCCAATGTCCGGAATTGAAGGACTCTGTCTCTATAGCCAAGTATGTTAGGAGGATTTTCTTCCTTATCCCTCTTTATCTCTGTGACAGCACTTTCTCCCGCTTCAAGGCATAATCTCTTTCCCTTCCTCTCTCTCTCCTCTCTCAGCTCCTCTCCCTTTCTTCCATCCGTGTGCGATGTGTAAGTGTATGTGTGTATGCAGCAACCACATATATTTCATCACTCTTACTAACTAGGAGTTAAATAAATATCTGCTGGATAAATAGACCTTGTAATTATTATGAAATATTTTACCACCAAAGATATTATTATATGACAGATGCTTCTTTTACTGTACCAGAATTGGTAATTTTGAGTAAATTATTTACTCCTAGAATTATGTTGCCATAAAAATCTATATCAGATCATTACTAGGGGTTCTTTATTAGCAAGTATATTTATGTGTTAGAAAAGAAAACATGAGGAGAAAATCTTAGTATAGATATTTATAACTGTATTATAAAATTAATAAATACAATTAGACAAGTCATTTGTTAATTTTTTCATTAAAACCAATGAGTAGAAAGAAAATGGTTTCTGATAATAGTCTAACCTTTAAATTTAAAAAAAATACAAGATGAGAATAATTTTTGAGAACAATATGCTTCCCCCATTATTCTTTTAATCATTATATAATTTTATCTCTTATTATTTAGATTAGCCTTTGCTTAAGTGTTTCCTCCTTTTCATAAATGTTGATATTTTTCCACCTATCCAGAAAAGGTGACAATTGCAAAGTCAACCAATAGATGGTGCTAACCATGGCGTCTTCTAAAACAGTGACAAGTCTGTTAAAGCTTGAGCTTTGTTGAAATGGATTTAGTCAGCTTTTAGTGAGTGTCATAATAACCTCCGTGTAATGCGTATCTTAAATGAGCGGTCGTAGAATGTGTTCTAAAACTCATCAAGTTTTATTGGGAACCTGATAGGTTTTATTTTCGGCTGTACAGATACAGTGAATCACAGGGAGCAGAGTAGGAAAAAAGTTCAATGAGAATTCAACCTTGAATCTTTTTGCTCATTGGAAGTCCCAATTAGGAAAACAAACAAACAAACAAACAAACAAAAAAAAACATATATTAGATTTATATAGTGTCTTTTCTCCATAAACCTAAAGTGATATATACAGTACCTATTAAAACAAACAACAGCCTTTGAAAGGTTAACCAGAACTCTGAACTAAAGAGGCAGATCAAGAAATTGGCTTGCTTAAATTAATCCAGGGGAAAATATCAGTAGATACTATGGAATATCATTATAGTGAAAGAAATTAATGTGGTTGAATGAAGATTTAGGAAAGAATTTGGTGTTTCAGAGCAGCACAAACTTGGAAAGGGTTTCTAGCTGCCACTGTTCTATTATACCTGCCCTAAGCATGATTCACTGACATCCTGTAATATCCATGTGAATCAATAGATTTCAAACATCTTTCCGAGACATACTTATTTAAAAATTGTGTGACTTCCTCTCCAAAGCAAGGAATTAAAAGCAAAGATGAACTGTTGGGTCCTCATGAAGATAAGAAGCTCTGCACTGCAAAGGAAACAATCAACACAACTAAAAGGCAACTGAGGGAATGAGAAAAGATATTTGCAAATGACATATCGGATAAAGGGTTAGTATCCAAAATACTACTTGGCAATGAGAAAGAATGAAGTCATTCCATTTGCAGCAACATGGATGGAACTGGAAGGTATTATGCTGAGCGAAATAAGTCAGTCAGACATGGACAGGTATCACATGTTTTCGCTCATATGTTTATTTTGAGAAACTTAAGATCATGGGGAGAGGGAAGGAGAAAAAAAAATAGTTACAAGCAGAGAGGGAGGGAGGCAAGTCATAAGAGAGTCTTAAATGCAGAGAACAAACCAAGAGCACACTGTACACATTGCGTGTTAGCCAATTTAACAATAGATTATATTTTTAAAAATTGTGTGATTTTGCACAAAATGGTACTCTTTTTCGATACATGGGAACATGTATTGTGAAAGTTGAGGCACGAATTTCAGAGACATTGGCTTAATTTTGAATAAAAGGATTGGATCAACTTGGAATGAAGTAACTCACTAAAAGTGAGTTTATCGTTTAAATATCTTAACTGCTTTATCCCTAAGTGTAATGTGACATTTATAATTCAGCGGAAAACGTATACATACATATGTACGTACATACATTTCACTTGCAAACGTTATTTTTTTGTTTCCAGCCCAAGACAAATTGTGGAAAAATAACCCTTATATATTGTTTTCCTCAGAAAGCTTCATCAATGTAACATCATCAATTATATTAGTATTCTAGATTTTACTAATTCTTTTTTCCAAGGGATATTTAGAGAGCAAGTTAGTGTTTCTTTCTTTCAAAGTGTGAGAACTGAGAAACTCGATGTAATAGAAGATATATCAAGTTTTAAGGCAGCCCCAGCTTTCTCAGTTCTGATGACTATACCCAGCTTTAAATGTAGAATTAGCAATGGTTGAGAGGGAAATAAGGAATATTCTCCTTTTGATAAAACAAGGAAGTATTATCCTTTATATGCCCCCACAAAGAAAAAAACATTTTTTTTCATAGTGCAGTTCCCCCTGAAATATGTATGTTTGGAACAGAGGGAATCGGGACATGGAAAAGGAAAAGAGGACCCTTTTCCTACACCCTATTTCTTAAGAATATGGTCTCTAGAACTACTTTGCTTATGGCACAAATCCTGCTCCTGCCAATGAGTGACTTGCCTCTGCTCTCTGTGCTTTAGTTTTCTACATTATTACATAGAAATCACAACAATACCTACTACTTAGGTTTGTTGTAAAATGTCTGATACGTAATCATCGGTATCTGTAATTTTAGAACGTAGCTAATTTCTCAAGTCAAGTTTCTTGATTTTTTTTTTCCCTATCAGAATCTTAAAGCACAGAGAGTCAACATCGTTTTGTACTCTGGAAGACAGGGACTTGCACTGTTTTTGCAAGGGGTACCATCAATAATATAAACTCTAGCACCTTGTTAAAGTTTGCGAAAATAGAAAGGATAGCATTCTCTGAGTCTAGGATAATACTTTGTGTAGATGTGTTCAAATTGATGCAATTTTTGCGTTTACTTTTTTAACCAAGTGACTAAAGCCTACATTTTAATTTCAGGTTCTATGGCCAGGAGGGCCTTGAATTAACTAAACCAATTTCTGTCATGTCCTTCCCATTTAGCTAGGTGGAAATGGCCTGGGACTAAAGAACTCACACATTTGAATTAAATATATTCAGCTCAACTACCAGGTGCCACAGGATAGATTATTCTTCTATAAGTAATTGGTCCTTGGATTAACTAATTAGAGCACTTGGTTGAATGTTTACAAAATGAGTTGGTTTTACTCATCTGGATTCTCCCTGGTGTTCATTATAATAGCATTATCATTTGAATGTACCATTTCATTATTGTCATGAGACAAATCCTGTAAACAAAACATATCCAAACCTGACTCAACTCAGATGAGGTTTGCATTGGTTCTTAAAGTTTGTTATAATGGGATTTGTCTCTTCCTAACATCATTGAGCATCTTACCAGGGGCTTCAGGGCAAAATAAAGGACATCTCAACCTGAAGTGAATACTTCTGGTCCTGGAAGTCTAAGTTATCGATAATTGTAGAGGAGATAATGTTGGTCTATTAAGAGTTAATAAAGAATTATTGTGTTTGCACATTAATATGCTAGAGGAATGGAAATGTATTAAAATATACTCACATGCTCAAGGATTATGAGATTTACTGGAAGATGTGTATTAGCATTTCATTCAATCTATGAGTTCAGAAATGGTGTTTTCTTGCAAACATTAGTATGGTCTAGATCAAAGTGTACAACAAAGAGTTAAGTGCAAAATCACAGAGATAGCACTTAAGACAGACCACTTTATTGGGGTCAAAAGATGCTCTGAGGAGATGAAGCAGTAAGCACCATGGAGAAAATTTTGTTTTATTTCCTGAGGTTAAGGGCTAAGGTCATTGCCCTAAAGCCTGAACTTTCTTACCCTGAGAGAAGTGTTTCGTATGGGGCTTTAAAAAAAAAAAAAAGAAAGAAAGGAAAAGAAAAAGAAAGATTCTTCCACACACACACACAAAAAGAGATAAGGGACCAAAAATTTTTGAAGAAATGGTTTTTATAATAAGTGCCATCTAGGTTGAGTGGTGAGGATGGAAAGAGTTAATCAGGTTGAAGAAATAGTATGCATCACTTTGGACAGAGAAAATCATAAGGGAATGGAAAACAGCCTGGCATATTCAGGAGACAGTGAATAGTCTATGTGGTTTGAATTGTTCCCAAATAATACTCTTTTGTCTGAATTTTTGATTTAAGGACTGTAACTGACCAAATAGTGTTTGTAATGGTAGGAACGGCATCCCGGTGAACCACAGAATTTATGCTTAAGGTAAGAGAATCTGTCTCTCTATCAGTTAATTTAACCACACTCTTACTTAAAGTAGCAGAAGAAAGTTACCATGGTGTTATTCAAATCAGAATTATTAGTTACATAATCAGTCAAGATTTGTTACTTGATGTGGAAGCTATTTTGTGTTTTGGGTTGAGCAGAGTTTTGCAGGTGATCATTGAAACAGAATTATAAATAAAAAGATGTATGTGAGAAAATATTCAGTTAGTGCTAATGTCTTTTATTCTTTTGAAGATCATTTTCCATGGAAGCAATAACAGAAGAGAATGATAGAAAAAGCACATATATGGTAGATTTACATAAAAAATAGTGATGTAATAGAAAAAAGAATACATGGGGACCTAAGGGGGTCAGGCATCTGGTTCACAAACAAGGAAACGTTATTCAGTTTTGAAAACACAGATTAATAGATCTGGAAAAAATGATCTGCGGCACATCAACTGGAAATATAACCTGTAAAACAGTAATGTCAAATGAATGCCACTGTGCCTTTCTGTAAACGTATCTCCTGGCAGGTGTCTGCAGGTATTGCCTTTTTTTAAATTTGCCTACAGGTAGGTTATTAAAGTCATTGCAAATCAGAACATGTCTTTCCGGTGGCACAAATTAAACTACACATGAGCAGAGGCAAAGGTAAGGACAAGAACACTTAGGGGGCAGAGAGAACGCTTTCTGCGAATCCCATGTCAACAGCGAGATATGGTTCTGAAGAGTTACATTTTATTTGAAACAAACGTTGATTTATAAAAAAAAATGTCTTGATGACTTGACTCTAAATAAATGTGTCTGCAAAGTAATTTGAGGATGGAAAACTATGAATGATTTGGTGAAATTATACTCTCACAATTAGTAGTCTGAAGAGCTTTGCTCACAATTTATGTAAGGTGCTCATTCACTGCAGGTGCATAGGACCAGACCCAGTTTGTGGCTGATGTTCTGACTTAATAATTAATAGGCTTCTCTTTCATTTCAAATCTTCCAGTTGTATAGTCTAATGTATGAGTGCAGGGTATGCATAGGTGTGTGTGTGTGTGTGTGTGTGTGTGTGTGTGTGTTTAATTCTCATTCATGCCGTTATTATCTGCCTTGATTCGTTCACAGATTTATTCTGATTTCCTTGCCATTTTGTCTTTCCTCTCCAATTCTTTTAAAAGAACAGTTCAAACTTAGAAGGGTTAAAGTTAAGGAGTAAATAACCAGATGATGATCAATGACCTCTCTGTCTCCCTGAGAATTTGTGTCTCCTTTGTTTCTCTATTAATACAGTTTCTTGAAAGTGTATTCAATAATCTACATTCTACCTAATTTTCTAGAGCAGATGGGGAGCAAATACCACATAAGAGTTTCTTTCTTGGCTACAAACCATATTTCTCCATTTAGCTCTTGCTCTCTTACCTTCTCCTGTTCTTCAATTTTCAATAAATTTTGATCAGTGGCTCACAGATCCCTGACAGCTTGTAAATTGCTTGAAAATACCCTGGGCTATATATGAACACCAAATATGAATACTAAGCAATGCCGCTTCTAGAGTGCCTTTAAAACTCTAATAGTCAGCATCCAGATGTGTTAATAATCATGTAAGGTACTTATTGATTTATAGAAACTTAAATAAATATGGAGCACTATCTGAATTAAAAAAGGGGCCCTGGGAATACTTGACTTTCTCATGTGGTGTTTAATAATAGTTGAAGAGGTAAGCTGAATAGTAAGTTCTCTTGAGTTCTTAGGCAGACCTATGAAAATATGCTTAGCATACAGAAAGAAATTACCTTGTAAGATATTATAATCAAACTCACAATCCATATATGCTTCTGTATTCTCACACTTTTTTAACATAATCCTAGGCTGTTTAACTACTTGCCTCCATAAATACAAAGATAAATTCCATAACCAGAAAGATCCTAGGTCACTACATTTTTTTGGTGGTAACTATTCATTTTTATTTTTTAATATCATTTATTGTCAAATTGGTTTCCATACAATACCCAGTGCTCATCCCGACAAGTGCCTTCCTCCCTGCCCATCACCCACTTTCCCCTCTCCCCACCCCCCATCAACCCTCAGTTTGTTCTCAGTTCTTAAGAGTCTCTTATGGTTTTAAAGAAGGTTGGAAAAATAGTTTAGTGGCGATATTAATGGGAGAGGACAAACCATCATTTTTTATCTGGAGTAATGGAAATTTTGCCAGGGAGAAAGAAATCGTTTAGGCTATTTCGTATACTGAGGACATTGCTTTTAGGCAAAGGATGGAGAGGTCAAAAGGGCATAGTATTCCAACTTCTGAAAAACTTTAATGCCTATTGTCTCGACACTGCCTACATTTTGCGGTGGGTTTCAAAATTAGAAATGTGAAAAATATCGGTAACATATTTTCTTCTTTCAGTGATGTTCCCCTGGGCCTGCCCTTGTGTCCACAGTGAGCTTAGTCCTTACCATCCCACCCCTGAATCCATCCAGTGTTTATACTGCTTCCCAACATTAGGAGAAGGAAGTCTTAAACCCAGGGCACTTAAGTGTAACAAACCCAGCAATAGGATAGACATCTGTGCAGAGAATGATGTGTGGGGTACACGTGATTCTTATCTTTAGAAAAGAAAATGAATGCATAAGGCACTTTTGTCAGGCCTTAAAATTGTTTTAAAATGGTGCTAGAAACTATTATTGGAATCTTTGTTATCATGCTTCAGTTTATGTTTAGGTTATGCTCTGTAGGGAGCAAGGGGTAAGCCTAATGTTTCTGAAGCCTCGGAAACCCATTCATTTATTTAATCTTTTCACTAGGAATTTAATAAATACGCACTGTATATAAAAGAAAACTACATTGTTTGCCTATAATGTCAATGTCAGACCTGTCCTAAAATCAACCTTTGTGTCTTCAAAGTCACCATCTCTATATAAACGACATTCTACACTTACTAAACATATCAATTCCAGATGTGTCCAGAAAAATTTCTTAAAAATATATTAAACTTTAGAAATATAGATATGTTCTAAAAATTAGGTGCTTTTATAACACTCTAGTGCATATAATAATACACTAAGAGAGTATCTTTTTCCAGATGGGAACTATGTTAATAATCTCCATGTTTACATTATACAAACATTTACAATTTAACAATTTACATATATATAGATGTCAC